>NC_062967.1:46750199-46814199 GCF_023119035.1 Salvia hispanica
TATAAACTTACAACTTAATGTCTCCAAGTCATAATGCAATATTGAGGTTAAAATAGTCATTTTAGATTGTTTTAGATTTTTATTTAAATTCATGTTATATTTATTTACTTTTTTACCCTTTATATTAAAGTATTAATTAAATATACTTATTTAAGGACATTGACACTAATTATGCGATTACAATTTTATTAGCATGCAATCCTCATATTTATGATGGCAGTTTTTTTATATCTTATTGCATTTATTTAAGGACACATATTTAAAATAATAAAATGTTATATTTCATCGAATCTATATATTTAGTGTACATTTATTTACCTATGAAATAATAATATATTTTATTAGAAAATGAACCATATAACAGATTTCTTATCAAATTAATTTTTACAAATTTTAATTTATATAATTTAATAAAATAATTAGCTCTACAAAGTATTAAAATTTGTTATCTTATTTTATAAATAGTAAAGAATTAGATTTACTATGGCCAAAAATAATTATTTTATAATTAAACTGTAATTTTTAATATTGATAAATTTAATTTTATAACTTTTTTATTTAGAAGATTCTTTATAAGGAGTATTAAAGCTTTTAGCTCAATTCACGATAACATGGTATGCATTAAAATTTGATATATAATGTATTAATA
Source organism: Salvia hispanica (assembly GCF_023119035.1). Classification (NCBI taxonomy): domain Eukaryota; kingdom Viridiplantae; phylum Streptophyta; class Magnoliopsida; order Lamiales; family Lamiaceae; genus Salvia; species Salvia hispanica. The sequence goes on from NC_062967.1 coordinate 46,750,849, forward strand.
CTAATTGAGTTTAATATTTTGATTTTAAAAAAATTTAGTAATATTAATATTAATTTTTTATTTTCTTTATATTCTTAAGATTTGGAACATTAAATTCGAGCCTTAATAAAAAAATGTTTATACGTTCTAAACTCATCTCTTTAATATGTTAAAGACATGTGAATTATATTTTCTGTTTTTCTTAATAAAACATTAGAGTTCTTAAATCAATTCACTACTATATGTGTTAATACTAATTGGATATACTATTTTGAATTGTACCGTTTCAATAAAAATAATCACATACTTAATAAAAAAAATCACGTATTTTTAATTAATCTATTTAATATTATAAAAATATAGAGTTAATGTTTTCTCTTTTTCTTTATAAATTATTAGAGTTATAAGATCATTTACTATATTATGCAATAAATTAAAATTTGATACATAGTATATAATAATCATACTGATCGAGTTTTTGGATATGATTTTAATTCTTTACGTTCAAAATTTAATTTATTTAATTCTTAATATTTAGAATGCTATAATCGAACATCTATAAGAAAATAATCACATGTTCTTAACTCATATATTTACTATTTGAGTTATTCTCTTTTTTCATAGTATAAAATATTATAATTCTTTGCTCGGTTCACTATATCATGCAAACAACTAAATTTTGATATATATGATAGTACTAATATTAGTTGAGTTCACGGTTTTGATTTAAAATTTTTTATAATTTTAATTTTAATTCTTTTGCATTCCAAAATTTTAATTACTTCAAATTATTAATTTTTTACCTAAATTCCACAACTAAATCAATCAATCACTTATTTTTAAATTTTTTAAAACGTGTGATTGTTTATATTCTTAAATTTTAACATCAATTAGTAGTTGATATATAATAGTAGTACACTAAAATGAATTAAAATGTGAATAGAAGTCTCATCAATTATTTTTATTTTAAACAATTCCTAAAATTATGGAATCTAATCTTCTTCTTTATTTTGGAAAACAATAGTAACATATATCTTGATATATACATGTGGGTATTTATACAACTTAAAAATTTAATAGCTTTTAAATGATAACACTAAGAAATTTGAATGCAAATTTATTATTTCGTTGAATGATAACACTAGGAAATTGAGTGCAAATACATGTAGTTATTTCCATAACTTATAGTTTAAATGATTATTTACGACTAATAAAATAATTTGATTTGAATAACTATTTTTTGTTGAATGATAACACTAAATATATATAGTCATTTATATAACATAAAATTTAAATATTACTATTTAATATCATTTTAATTTATTTAATATTAGACATCAAGTATTTTTTATAACTTACAAATTTTATAATTATTTGATAATAAAATAATTAGATGACAATGACTATTATAATTATAATTTACTTTTTATTTTTATAAATTAAATTTAGTTGTTTAGAATTTATGAATTATTTAATAATAAAATAATTATATATAAATACTCATCAGGTAGCGAAAATAGTTGAGAATTGGTTAAAATTTTGACTAAAAAATGTGAATCTTAATTAATAGTACTTACCATGTAATTAGTTATAGATAGTTAATTTGATTAGCTTTCCTTCCTTAATAAAAATAGTAGTTATTTCCTTTTATCTAAAATAAGGGTATATTAGTACATATTTAAATAAGATTATGGAAAAAGTGACATAAGGGTATTATGGCTTAGAGACATTATGTCTCTAAATCACTGCTCTTTATTTTATTTATAATTGCGGATGTTCATAAATAGTGCGGATATCGTTTCAGAAATAGAGGCGTATCTGTGTAGTTAGACATGATAGGAGATTGTCCCATCTTAAGAAATTTTTTTGGATGGTTTCAAATTCCAAATCAAATGAACTTCTCTTTCCTTTGTTGAACTAGAACTAATAGTATCTTGATTTCATTGTGTGGCCCCATCTACAAATTCAACTTTTTTGTCGCATAGAAACAAGAAAAAGCACAAGCTTAAGAAATTTAATTGTATGTCTAAAAGATAATTTTAGAGAGTATTTTGTCTTTTTTAGTTATAGAGTGAACTAGAATTTATATTGAGTGAATTATGAATTTAGTTTATGGACAATTAGATTTTAACCTTTTCATTATTTAAATAATTTTATTAGTATTATTAATTTTTGGACATATGGTATCATCATGTTAGACGAACTTGCATTATTCCAAGATATTTTTATTCTTTTAGCTATTTTTTGAGTTGAGGGACAAAATTGTTCATTGACTATATAACCACTAATATATGTCATTCAAATGGTACATGAAACAATATTAAATACTTCATCGGATACATTTCTTGTGATTTTGGTTTTAACCGTTTTTCACTTTTTTTTCCTTCTTTCTCATATTTTTATTTATTATTCTTAAAATATTAAAATAAATTAATTACAAAAATTTTAAATCGCAATTTATTTAAGCAAATTTTATCAATGTTTAATTTAAAAAGATGATAAATAAATAAGTGAGATAACTAATTAAATTATGCTCTTTGTTGCATATATTTTAATTGTGTTGATACATATTTTTATATATTTATTTTATTACAATACTACCGATATGATATACTCCCTCATTCTGTTATTAGCCGTCTTGATTGATCATTTTAGTTCGTCCACTATTATGAGTCTCGGTTCACTTTTATCATAAATGGTAGGTTGACCACATTTTCCACTAACTCGTTCTCCTCACATTTTATTATAAAATTAATATATAAAAATGGATCTCACATTTCATTATCTTTTTCTATTCACTTTCTTTTGTATTTCTAAAACTCTGTGCAGAATTCAAATAGGATTCCTAGTGGCGGACGGAGAAAATAGTTGTTTTTTGAATATTTTATTGATATGTTGAAAGTACAAGACATTTTTTTTAGAATCAAATAATTTAAAATTTAATCCAATAGTAACTCGTTTATTTAGGATATTAGATTAATAGGTATATAAAAATATATGAAAAAAGGAAACAAATAAGAAAAAAAAGTTGAGTGAAACAAAAATAATAAAGAAGGTAGCCAATGAAGTATTCCGTATAATTTAATATCATTTCAAGTACCCTTTGAATGATGCATATTAGTGGATATATAGTTAATGGATAATTTTTTCCTTAGTTAAAAACATAGCCAAAAGGGTAAAAATATTCAAGGATAGTGCAAAAGTTCCTCCAACCGGAATATATCCTATGTCCAGGAATTAATGGTGTTGATAAAATTAATCTGGTATCGGATGTTATTTTACTCAATTGGCCAAAGACTAAATTTGTAGTTCAGTCTTTTGGGTTTAAACTTTGAAACTATATCAAACGCAATACTTAAGCTTTAAAATTATCTTCACACGTCCCTGGACTTTGATGTAATATTGTTAGAGGTATTTTTGAACTTTTTTTTTTTCCAAATCACCATTCGGTCCTTACAGGACATTTTAATTAGTCTATTTGTGATAGGTCACCATTTCCTTTATTAAATCATTATTTGTAATATTAATCCTACAAATTACTAATTAACAATTAAACTTCAAATAAATGAATGCTAATACGACATGGGAAGTAAAAGTATACCTTCCTTCCGATTATTATTCAAATTTTGTTTTGGGTCATTACTCATTGTTAGTTCCACGAAAATACATTTTATATTGCCTACAATCTTTTATTGATGAGCGATATTACTATTGTACAAATAATATGATAACTAAGGGTTCATATGGAATTTTACTTATTATTGTAGACTAAAATAGATATATCTATCTGAGCATGAAAAAAAAAAAGAACTGAAAAGTGGATAGTTCAGTGGTTGCGCAGCATGCTCGATTTTTTCAATGATCCAATGAAGCAGGTTTAGAATAAATTTGGTTGCCCTCCATGCACCGTCTATCTTTTTGTACGCACAAAAAAAGAACTAAAAGTGGAGTATTTATTTATTTCAAGTACCAAAGCAACTACAAATAATTGCGCAATTGAAAATGGAGAAACAAGAAAAAGGTAGTCCGTAGTAGCATGGAAGAGTTGTCACAGAAAAGAGGTTGTTCTTGGTCCTACGCACCCTACTAGGCCTCGTCACTCAAGGTCATACGTGCACCCAGAGTTTGAAAATGCCGCTCGGCGTCTCGTTGATAGTTATTTATCCGATGAGCCAGCCGCGATAGGAGCCAATTATATTTGATCGTTGTTCCTACGCATTGCTATCACGTCGACATAATGTGGTGAATACTTCTACCAGCACTTCCATGATATTGGACGCAAGAGACTCGTCGTGCAGAAAAGTGCACAACGACCATTCATTATCAACGCAACATGACCAGATTGAGCCAAACGATTCTGTCATGGGGTCATCGAGGACTTTTACGATACATATTTGAGATGACTGATGATGCAGAACACTTAATTAATGATAAATATGGTTTTGCGGGGTCACAACTTTCCTTGTATGCTAGGAAGCAAAGATTGGATGTGTAGTTATCTCATGGAATGGATGGACTGCATACAAGGACACATTCAATGATCATCCTCTAAAGAAATGATGACCAACGTTTATAGATCTAATTAACATGAATATTTTGGTGCGATCAAGTTGAAGATGACATCAACGTCCTAGATTGACCACTTGTCTGCAACGAAGTATGCAATAGCAAGTTACTGAATATCGAGTTCACGACCAATCACCAAAAAATATGATATATGCTACTACTTGGTCGATAACATTTATCGAAGATGGTCAGTGTGAGAATCAATTAAATGGCCTACTTACCTAGAAAGGGCATTATTTGCTCATAGGAAATAGGTGGCCTGAAAGGGCGTTGAGCAAGTTTTCGGTGTACCCCAAGCATGTTAGACGATTGTAAAAGGTATGCTGCGTATGCGCTCTCAATCATCTATTATCGATGAGGGTCAGGTATGTTGTGTACAATGTGATTATCGAAGGCCTAGACCAACCTAGTCTGGCTGGCCCATCAGAGACCTATCGTATATAATTAGAAATTTCTGAATTTAATTAAGTAATTAATTACTAATTGTCTATTTCTCAATTTATATGTGTCACTCTTGTGCATGACACATGCTAATTTTCTGTACTGTTCTAATTTTCCATATTTATGCAACATTTAATTTTGGACGGATTCAATTTTTTATATACGGAGTATTTATTTATCCAAGATGTAAAAATAATGGTAGTATAGTACTCCCTCCGTCCGCGATTAGGAGTCCCAATCAATTTTACGCACCCGTTTTATAAAAATTATAAAAAATAGTTAAAAGTGGAGAAATGGTAATGTAATAGAGAGAATAATGTTGACAAGAGTCTTCTCAACATTATTCTATTTTTTACTTTACTATTTCTCCACTTTAACTATTTTTTATCATTTTTATAAAATAGGTGCGCAAAAGTGACCGGGACTCCTAATCGCGGACAGAGGGAGTATACATTTATAAATATTACTCATGTCTTGGTATTCAAACATAATATCTAATGAACAATTATAGGATTTTTTGAATTTATCATAGTTACTTCATAAGTAGTACTTTACTCTCTTCTTTTTTTTACTTTATTCTTTCTCGTACTCTTTTTTTTTCCATTCAACTCGTTAATTACAACTTTATTCACGGTCGAAAAAATGCATCAATAAAGTGGAACAGAGGGAGTAATAATAGGAAAAAAATGATGTTACTACAAAGTCAACAAATAGACTTTAAACATATGTTTAAGTTTAAATTTAGTGAAAATCAGACATAATACATGTTATATGGTATTTTATTTTTGTATATAATATTTTTTAGCACCAAGTATACTTGAAAAAAATAAAAAGTAAACAAGGTTTGTGGCTCGGCCTCTACCTAGGCTGACCTTAATGAAATGACAGTGAAATGTATGGTCTATTATCATTTATAATAAAAAGTGATCTAAGACTTATATTTGCAAACAAAATAAAATTGAAAAATGTGACTCCTATCAGCGGACGGAAAGTAGTAGTAGTAATAATAATAATAATAATAATAATAATAATAATTAGTTGTGGATGTCATTTATAAACTTTTATATATTTATACAAGATCTTCACCGCTTTAAACAAATTATGATTCCACTGAAAATTCTAATACTACAAATATACATACGCATTTATTATAGCATAAAATTACCTAAAAAATTGAATGAGAAGTAAAAAAGGAGTGGTTATAGAAATGAAGAAGAAATTGGTGTAGTTTAGTGATGATGGCAAAGCAATTAAAGATGGTAGAGAGAGAGAAAATAGTCAAAGGAGGAGCAGAGTGTTGCAGCGCAGCAGTTGGTATTTGTATTTTGGTAATGATTTCGTGCGGAGAAGAAGATCAGATGCCTCGTGATATTCCTTTTCTTTTCAATTCCCTTTTTGCTTTGCCGCATTTCCTCCCCTTCACACATATACATACACTTATAGATACATATACGTCTCTCTCTCTACACAGTACAGGAATTTTGCAGCTGTAGCTCTGCATACTCCTCTTCCTACCCTATTTATTTTATCCACGCCTTCTCCTTCTCTCTCTCTCTCCTATTTATGAAATTGATTATTTAAAGTGAATTGGGGTCAGAAGAGGCGAGAATTCCTTCCTTTTGTTCCCTTCGATTAAAGCAGGTCGCAATTGAAGTATCCCAATCCTCAGGTGCCAATACTAATAAAAATCAAATCGAGAATCAGAATCAGAATCAGAATGGGTAGCGGTAGCTACGGCGGCGTTGGGAGGAATAATGGCGTGAGGCAGTACGTCAGATCAAAGGTTCCGCGCCTCCGATGGACTCCCGATCTCCACCACTGCTTCGTCCACGCCGTTGACCGCCTTGGCGGCCAAGACAGTGCGTTACTCCGATCCTCTTCTTCCTAATTGGTTGTGATTTAGTTTAATTTTGGTTTGTGTGTGTTTTTGCAGAAGCAACTCCTAAATTGGTTCTTCAATTGATGGAAGTGAGAGGCCTCACCATATCTCATGTCAAAAGCCATCTACAGGTTCAAATCCACCATCTTAATGTACGCATTTTATTCATTTGAGTTTAGTTTCTCATCTCTTCTTCTTGTTTAATAGATGTACAGAAGCATGAAGACTGAAGCTGCCAGACGAGGTATATATATATATATTATTGTGTGTGTTGAATAATCTTCTGAAAATTCAGTAGTACTCCTGCATATGCTACTATCTTTTATGGAAATGGAATTGGGAGGGTGTAACCACTTCATTTATGAATAACATCCCATTTTTATGGCATTTCATGTGAAGAAACACAGTCCCACCAAGTCTTCTAATAAAGGCATATATCCAAGGAATGCTACAACCCTCATTTATTCATTTAATTCAATTCACACCCTAATGCTATTATTAATTGTACTAATACACACAATGTCTCAAGTTTCAAATGTGTTCCCAGAGATGAGCATTTCACAGCAAAGGAAACACTGTTGCGAAGAACAAATGTTTCTCTCTCCTGCAAAAAGGTGACCTCTTTTTATCTCTAATAAATTATGTCGAGAAAAACAAGAAGGATTTGGATTTGGATTTGTGTATCAAGTTCCTTTTCAGTTATAATTACAAATGCTGTGTAGAGCGAGAGTGGGGAAAGTGGAAGAATGCAGCCAAAGGAATCCGTACGGAGATGATGATTACATGGGTGAGAAAGTTAAAGAAAATGAAAACCCTTCTTCTGCCACTACTGCCGATGTACTGCTCCTGCATTCTGACTTTTTCAAGGTATAATCAATGACCTCTCTCTCTCTCTCTCTCTCTCTCTCATATCAAAGGTTTGGGTTTGAAAAGGAGTTGGATGAAGTGCATGAACCCAGCAAAGTTGGTTTTGGTTGTTGAGGATGAATGACTTCCTTGCATATATATGTGCATATTTCTAAAGTTGGTACATTATTTATGAGCTTTGGTCAATGTTCTTTATCTCGTTTTTGTTGCCATTCTCCATCCTTTTTTGCTTCTTTCGCTACTAATTAATTAATTTTGGAAAAATACATAATTGGAATAAGATAATAGATAATCAATGCAAAAAAAAAATACTTAGGTATGATACAAAAACTAATAATTCAATGAAGGATTTTTGGGCATGTTGAATTTGTGTTTCATTTTGTTGCATGGAGTGTACTTGTACATCATGAAATTTTAAGTTAGTACTCATATAACTTTTATTTTAAGTTCTGTATAATATGTCTCGTAACAGTATTAGATTTAAAAATTTCATACTTCATTTAATGCAAAGTTTATTGACGTGGTCCATAATTTGGTTGTACTATCAAAATGGTATGTTAATGCCTTTATAAAAGTTTATGAATTCAAATAATAAATTATATCCATGTATAAACAGATAAATTATAGTATATGAGTTCAAAGTTTATTAAGAGTTTCTATATAATCTTGGCCTGCATGAAAAATTGAATTAGATACAAAAACACAAATACCATAGTTTTTTGCCTTATATATATTGCAACATACTAAAATGTATTACCAAATTATCATTTAATTTTAAAAAGAGATTGTATTGTAGATGCATCAAAACTTATTAGTAGTAATCAATTTTTAAAATAGTAATAGTTGATTCAATTTTGGGGAACATTTTGAGGTAGCTCAATCACAGAATCAAAACTGTGCAATATATTGATTTTGTCTCCCTTCATATATGAAGAAATAAATAAGCCATATATAAACCTTGTCCCCCTCCGTGCAGTTTGTCTGCTGAAAATACCAAATGCTAAAAAAATAGGTGGTCTTCGGTAGCCCATTTAATACACTGAAATTCGTACTACTATATTAATTTAAATGGACCATCAAATAAACACCCATATCCCTATTAGTTTTACTCATTTCATTTTTTTTTTAAAAAACATTCAATCATCTTTCCTATTTTTTCCTCTCTTCTTACTTTTAAGCACAATTTCTTAATCTCTATGTCTAAAAGTTTTGATTCAACTAAGTTGAGACCAAGGGAATATTAGTAGTATCTATTAGTACAAGATTTATTTATACCTTCATCAATAAACTCACTAGGTAAAACTTTTTAAATTCTCTAGCTTTGGCTAATATTTTGTCTACCTGTTTAGGACTATTCTTTTAGACATGTACTTTTGGATAAATTATAGCTAACCTTATTTGGTGGTTGTAATTTTAATCAGATTGAAATTTAAAAATATTACTCCACTCCGTATCTGTTTTGTTAATACACTCATGTAAGTAATAGGTAAAAATGCACTCTAGGTTTTTAAGTATTTTTCTATTCTATTGCATATAACAATGTAAATTTAACTAAGTAGTAGTGGTATTATTTTTATTGACATTATTCCACCACTAACCATTTTATTTTCACTCTTCTTTACTTTATCAGCTTTATCCGCTCATCACATATTCACCTAATAAATTTTAAAACTGGTGTGTAATCAAATGTGATGAATCTTTATTTGGACTGGATGGAGTATCTCTATTACATATGGAAATAGTGGGGGGCTTATTTATTCTTACATTTCGTCTATGTTCTTGCTATATTTGGGTGTTCATACTTTTAAAATTTTAATTTTTTGTGTGTAAATATAGCTGCAGAAGGGGATATGCAAGATGGAGCAGTTTAGTAGTGGGAATGAAGATGGGTGTGAATTGTCACTGTGTCTGGCTTCGCACAATCCAATTGCAGATAACCTCCAGAAAAGTAATGTGTCTGTGTCTTGTACCACTGAGATCAGTGATGCCATTTCTTCTAATTCTTCTCATGAATTCCCTGGAATAAACCTTGATCTATCCATTGCTTGACCTTCCTTTAATCAAATTTCCTTTTTATTTTCTTTTATATTAGTATTTCACAAGTTTTTTGTTTATTTATACTGTCTTCGAGTTTGATGTGACCAAGAACCAATGTCTTCCAAGTTAAGAACCCAGTGCTCCAAATATACTAGTACTTCGTATAAATCTAATGAGGAAATGTTGCTGAGGTTACACAACATTTCGAAGTTAACATTATAAAGTTACGATTTGGAGTTGGGAGCATGCAAATGGGGATGAATATTTGTACACACTTTGACTGGGGATTTCAAGACTCAAGTCCCTAGCCTCTTGGTACCACATTCAGAGCAGAACTTTGAGGTCTCCCTGAGATACGGAACTCCACATTCGTCGCAGAACTTTGCCGGACTTGTTGGCTGAAACCACAACAAAGAAAATTCCAACATCAAGTAATGCTCTTCATGTATAGTAATAAAACTTCTCCAAAATCAAGAACGGATTGCATGTTGCACCACAGAAACCTAGAGGAAGTGTTTACATGTATGAATTATCTTATTACCATAGGGTTAGCAGTAGTCGAAGGTGTAACTTTTTATGGAGACAACTACCAAAGGCCTGCGTATCCCTATGGTCTATGGTTCAGATCAGTTATAGAAAACAGTTGAAAGATTTTAGTAGCAACAAGAGGAGAATGCATTTTTATGGGTAAATGAATATGAATGTAAAGGGCTGCGCCACGGATAACACCCGAGACCTTTGGTCTCGGCATTACCTCTTTACGAACTCACACACAGAGAGGAGGATGCATTATTAGAAAACATAAATCCAGATAAACCAAAGTTAGACAAGGCCATTGTAAACTTGAATATTAGGTGGAAAGTGGAGAAAAGTTGAGTAACAACGAAACTCACCATAACATGCAGACGTCCACCAACGTGACCAAGAGACTGTAGAGAAGCTATATGGTTGAGGGCCGATGATGGCTGCTGGTTGTGAACCATTTCAGGCAACTGAGGTGGGGGAATACACTGTTGGCTGAGCATATAGTGAGTCGAATGGGAACTGTGATTGATAGAATTGTTATGCCCCTCGTGCATAGGATGAAACTGAGCCTGATGAGCAAGTGATTACAATATTATCAGACAATTAATCCTTGGCTAACGAATCAAATGAAGACATTAACATGAAGATGTTCTTTAACATCTCTGTATAAAGATAAAAAGCAATGACAAAGTCTTTTTCTAATTGACATTAAAGCCAATATAAGGACAGATATAGTCGATTAATTTGAAGGGAATAGAAGAACTATAAACAGTACTTGCTCAAAGAAATTCTCATTTATACATTTTCATTGAGTGACGGCATTATACTAGGATATAACATAGATCTTTGTATGATAGTAAATTAACATTACTGTATGATACATTTTCATTGAGTGACGGCATTGTACTAGGATATAACATAGATCTTTGTATGATAGTAAATTAACATTACTGTTCATCTTTGGTTAATAGATAGATGCATCTGTTCCTCATGTGGTTTTCCAATCAAAAGTTCTACCAGAATAGGCTGATTTAACATCTTCTAAAGCTTTAATTAGACAGTACATGTATATGGAAATAAACAATACCAATTCATCATATCATGATAATTGATTTCACTGAAATACTTTTTACTATCATGCTTCTTCATCATCCTCCAGATAGAAAAGAAGGCTGAAATGAAGCACTAACAAGAGCCGAAATGGTACAGCACATACATCAAACTCAAGTCACATGAAAAATGAATGTACCCCAGTTACCAATATAAAGAATATCTCACTTCGTTTGCTGCTCGATAGCCTTGAGAAGTCGCCATTGAAGAAGAATTTTCAGGACTAGGGAATGCCTGAAAAGTATGTTTGGAGTTTAAATTTGATACTACAACCATTAAAATGGTGAGGCCAGAACCAGCAGTTTAACTCAAAGAATTCTGTATAGCTTACAGGCAAACAAGGCATATTGGAGTTAGAATTTGACACAGCACGCCTATATTTGTGCCTTGGAGCATAAAATTTGTAGTCTCTAGCAAAAACAGCAACTTCATTTCGTCCAGTCAGCCTCTTAAACCTATTTCAGATATTGTACAGTAGATGGTCAAGACTTAAGAGTGACTGTCATTATTCTCAAAGCATACGGAATATTAGGTACAACATTTAAAAGTAAGACACCAGGATGTGCTACTGAATAAGTACAAAAACTGAGATCAATTCGAACCATTATAAGTATTTCTGAAAAAAATTCATGTAAATTTATACCAGTCACAAATAGCGAACAATAACATAATGAATGTAAATGTACTGTAAGGAGTTCCAGTAACCTCACATAGTAGATCAAAATATGATTTCACTCAAACCAAACAAGCTTCAGTTCAACTTATGATATTCAAATGATTTTTCCCATGATGCATTGAAACCATTTCTTTATTCAATTCTAAGTTCCTTAAAAATATCAATATTCAAATGAATTTTCTTATGATTTTTCTCATGATGCATTAAAATACTAAAATCTAAAGTTTTCAGTTAGTCTAGTCCTCTGCCCTGTGCTACTTCAAATGATTTTTCTTAAGATTTTTCTCATGATGCATTAAAATACTAAAATCTACAATTTTCAGTTAGTCTAGTCCTCTGCCCTGTGCTACTTCCATCTTGGGGTGCTACCAGACAATTACATATTAAAGGCAGGGACAAGAGATATCACTCAGCTTCCCATATAATCTCTCCCCTGATTTTGGAATTCAAACCAATTTAAGAATTTCAACATAAAGAATCAAATTCTTTCAATGAATAATTTTTCAAGACACATTTATTGTGGAAAATCAACTTTTGGTTACTTACTACACAAGCACAAGGAGCTTTTGTTTTGTTGGAGAAAATTGTGGTTTTCCATCATTCAATGATTTTCCTAATACTTGTTATTTTGATCATGGTTCCACAATATACACTTTTATCATGCATTCTCAGTTTCAAACAATTTCTTATCAATTATGGGGCATGTACTACATTTTCTAAAGTTTTACTTATACCATAACATATTACATTATGTTATGAACCAGAAGATGCATCACTTTGTCCCTTACTTATATCCAACAAAACATTTTGGAAAATAAGGTCTATTTACGTATTTAACTAATTTGATGAAACTCTGAAAAACCACTCTATATTCAGTGATCTGAAAAAGAATGATAAAACTATTGAAAACCAACTAAATTTTAAGCATCCAAGATCGTAAATGCAGCCTACGTGTTCAGGTAATGACAAATTAATCCTTGAAAGAATATCTACCAGTACTTTAAGTAATTTATAGCTAGACAGGGTAAACACATCCTTTCTATGGATAGAAAATACTAGTATATGGGTCAAAGAAATATACCACATTTATCAAGATCAAAAAGCATAGCTGGGACTTAAAAATTGACCAGAACTAGTTTTCCTAGGGCAGGACAATTAACTGATAACATACCACTCAGCATCATCAATACCAACTTTGGTTGGTTTTTCAACGATAGCTAAGCCATTGACCACCACAAAGCGCACACGCTTCTCCTCCTGTATCACCAATTCGGGAAACTTTGATCTTGTTTCAAATGAAGTCGCTAGCTCCCTTCTCTTAAAAATACAAGTACCTACAAGTAGAATATCAACATGAGACAGCTTCCAGGAGTAGCAACTCCATAGTTCTCCATCTCCGAGAGAGAAAGGCCAGTCTCCAAACATTAAAAATAAACCACGTAGGAGTAACAGGCATGTAAATGTAATAGTCCACTATCCAGCTCTCCTAATTCACATAAATAATGTTCTCTTTTTTTGAACTCTTGGGAAGGAAATGGCCTATTCAAACTGCAGCCTGTAAAAAAAAACCTCCATATATCCGGTACATCTATGCAGCAGATAAGGATTGTAGAGAAGCCAAAGACGCTATGGAACATGGAAATGAATTTAATACACTAACTGGCAACTTCTCAAATTTCCAGAAGGAAACTTCAAAATTCGGTTAATTCTAACTCGTAAGGAGTAAAACAAATCACACCTTTTCTAGGAAATTTCTTTGCAAGCTTTCTATACAATCCACCAGCAGCTTCAAGGGCCACACCAATGGTCTTCTCGCGGATGCCACTCATTGATGATAATCTCGTGTTAACTTCATTCACTAGTGTTTCATATAGATTAGCAATATACATTAGTGGCAAAGCATAGCGTGCATCGCCTTCATATCGAATCTCTTTGGACTTCCTCTTGCTTTCTTGTGACGATTGTTGTACCATGTAATCAGTGTCATAATCTGACATCTCAATAACATGTGGATCAATAAAATGATTCACGATGACGTCCATAAACCTTGCCCTAGCGGTTTCAATAGGCGACACATCTGGCAACAGGGTACTAGTGTTAGATTGACATTAGGTTATCCTAAATGACTTCAAATACTTGGTAATTATATGGTACACAAATGTCACCATCAATTGTCAAATTTGAGTAGGGAGCACATGATGACCCATTATTTTCAAGACTACTCCTCTCGTCCTCCACACCCATGCTGTGAAGTGGCAAAGAGCTTTGGTAAGGCTCGCGCATGCAATCCTACATCAACAAAAAATGAGAATGTTGTATAGTGAATTCAAACAGATAACATCATAGTCAATTCAATATTATGATAAATAAAGTGAGCAGAAAAGAGCTTGTCAGTGCCACAATAATTTGATATACACACGAACACTTGAACAAAATTTGTTCATGTGAAACAGCATATATGTTTTAGCAGTTCAATAAACTTTAACGAGAATAAGGAAAAACAGGGAGTCGATATGGTGGTGGAAAAAGAGAATCTTCTCCATGAAAATTGATTTCTCGTACATGAGTTTCCCAGATGAAATTCACAGATTAAACATTATCATCATTGAAAAATAAAAGTTAAATTGAATAAAAACGGTCCCTTTTCACGAAATCGAGAATGGAAGAAGTCACATCACGACGACCAAAAGAAATAAATCCACTAGTTTAGTACTAACACTGGCGACAGCGGAGGAGCGGTCGTCGTTATCGTCGGTGACATGATCGGCGGCGGCTTCATCCCCGGAATTGGGATCGTGCAATGAGGTGCCGATGTAGGAGTTGGCGGCGGCGGCGGATGACAAATCGTAGTGCTCCACGGGAAGTCTGCTCCCCATCGGCAGCAGCTTAAAACCCTAACAGCGGAAATCGGAGAAAATGGAGGGAAACGAAGGGGGGAAAAAATTTAACGGCTATCCAGATTAGTGAATGAGTGTCTACAAGTGCAGGTTCCGGGATTTCCGAAGCTCAGTCCGAACCTGGCGCCGCCGAAACCCTCCTGCCTTCCAAGTTCCAAACCAGTAGGTCGCGAGAGGTACGGTGATTCGCTATATATGCCTTATTGAATTAAATAATATTTTCTTTTCAATTTTCCACTTATTACTACTCCTTTGTCCCACCAAATAGACTTATTTCTTCTTTTTTTTTTTCAACCAAAATGACTATTACTGAAAATTAAAATATATACTCCCTTTGTCCCAGTTTAAAAGTCACATATTGCCATAAAAGTCCATCCCAGTTTAAGAGTCACATTTAGAATTTTCCATATTTGAACATAAAATTTTGCTCCATTATTCATCAAAATTACACTCAAATGTCGTTATCTACATAAAAATGAACTAAATAAATAAATAAAAAACCAAAAAGTCAAACCATCTCACTTTCCACCAACTCACTTCATTTATTACACACTCCACCAATTTCTTAAAACCCGTGCCATAATTAATTGGTACTCCTAAACTGGGACGGAGGGAGTAATATTTATCTTTATTTTATTTTCTTTATTTATTACACAAAATAAAATTGTAGTATAAAATTTTTTTTCGCCCAAGAAACAAGTCATCTTTGTTGGAATGGAAGAAATATAAATTAATAGAGTGAAATGAATCAGTGACATGTGAAGTAAAACAAAAAAAATATATAGATTTAAAATTTAAATGTTAAATATAAATTTAAATATTACAAATGAATTTAGACTAATTATACTTTTACGAGGTTTATGGGCAATATAGGAAATAAAAAAAATTAAGAATAACTAGCAATGTGATATAGTAATTAATTTGTACAAACTTATGATGATATTTTTTGAGTATAGCGACCTAAAAAGTGTGAACTCCATTTTTCAGGGAGCTAATTTGAAGTTCACTCAAACTAAGTACTCCATATGTCCCAGTAAGAGTGAGACGTATTCCTTTTTCGGTCGTTATGCTATAAGTGAGATATTTTCTTTTATGGCAAAAACACAACACTATATAGGAGTATACAAGATGATCAGAGGCTAGAGCAACTCATTCAATTAAGTATCTGAAGTTAGTTTTCTTCGCATAGAAATGAGTGTAGAACCACAAAGAGACATCGTTTTGTATCAATATTAAATCGAGTGTTCGAGTGATACATAGCATGGCTTTGATTCTGTTCGAGCAACGGTTTTTTAATTAAGCTAATGCATCTCTAGTTGTTGAATAGGTGTGACTAATAAAGGAAACCTTAACCAAACCACTCACATCCTGTGTTCTTGGCATTCTTTCCTCAATGTTCTTTGTTCTATATTTGTTTCCCATCAAGTTCAGTGGTTGCTCATGCTACCTATAACAAATCAATCAAGAAAACAATCGGCTGAGAACCAAAAAATGACACAAGAATTTACGTGGTTCGATCATTCGATCTACGTCCATTGAAACAGGAGAAAGGATCTTTATCTGTATCTATATGTCACAAAAATTACAATGGAGAGCTAAAATGTATGTGCAACAAGAATTCAAAATGAAACGCATAATCTAATTGCCAAGTTAGGCTTGATATCAAATTGAATCTTGATTTTAAACTGAACTTTGCTTATTCTATTTTCCTGAGCTTTATATCCCAACTCAATGTAACAGTGCAAAAATAACAAACTAACCGCAATTGCAACGACTAGTTTCCAATGGTAACAAGCTGCACTCAACTCATGTCTCGAGCTCGAATCCTGAGCTCACGACTTTTGAGCTTGTGTGTTCACTTGGGGCACACTCTTAACACTAATCATCTCATTTGTTGGTCGTTTGGTTTCACATTTTGAGTTAGAAAAATTCATCGACCCAAACACTTGCTCTAAAGATTGATTTGAAGACCTACGAATTCTTTCTTCATACACGGGAAAAGAGCTTGTGAGATCATGTACATGTTAATAAAATCCAATGTAACCGTATTTTGTTGGAAGACTTGAAAGAACTTTTTAATTACGTATTTTTCGTTTTTTCAATCACTTCTCCAAGTCTTCTAATTTGATTAACGATTTTGGCTACTCGAGAGTAAGATAGATTTGGATAGTTTCACCATCTTTCTTTAACATTGTCGTAATCTTTCTGTCAGTATATTCCAAGCTTATTTGGCTCGTTTGGCATCATGAATCATTGAATATATGAGTTTATCCAGCCCTTAGTTGAATGAATCTCACGACACTTGCATCTTTATTCACGTTCTTCTTGTAGTCGTTATGTTGATTTTGAATCCAACCCCCTTCATATTAGTTGTGGTGGTGGCTATAGAAATCCATCTTTCACCATAAACATCCTATATATCTTGAGACAAAAATTTAGTCATTCTCTTTCAAATAACAAAACATGAAAATGTTTGGTGCCATGTCGAATAATAAGACTACTGATGCTACAATTTGTTGGATACGGGCAGGGCCGTGTGGCAAATGATAATAGTATTGTAGCACTTTAATTATGATATATTAATTAGGTAGATGTGAAAATATGATTATTTTAATTGAATAAAATGATAAAATATCTAAACATGAATCTAGTTTGAATTTGATATACATGAATCAAAAAATAAACTAAAAAGATACATGCACAAATTAAGTTGAACATATTGTAACTGAAACAGATGATCAAGTTTTTAATAAAATCCACAACCATATAGTACTCTAAAATAAATAGGAAATTCTGGGTTTATTAAAGTTCAAACTCTGGAATTTAGGTTTGATTCCCCAAAAACATAGATAGAAGCAGCATTGCGAAATTCATTGATAATAATCATAATATCTTGCACTTGAAGCAATCCTCATCTTCCCAATATATAAAGCGCATTACAGATTCCAACTCTTCATAGCTAATGGGTAGTCACGAGGAGGAGAGATTGCTTCATGTAGAGGTGATTCGCCTTTATTTTAATGATAATTCATTTTCTACATTAAGATGTATTGGATTGGAATGGAATTGTTTGAGTTGAGGGTATTATTCTGTTTCTGTTAGGCGGGGGAATTATTCCCAAAATTGAAATCAAGGGAGGTGATGATGGGGGCATTTTTTATCCTTTTGTAAAATCAATTGATCAATCTTAATATACTTGGGTAGTTGACTTGGCAAGTGCTTCTGCTGGTTTTCTTTATTTTTACTTCTTTTCCCGCAAATTGAATTATTAAGATTGGAATCATTGGACCTGAGTCCTGATGCTAGGTCTGATTTGATTTAAAGTTGTCTAATTGACTGCACACTGTAATTTTGTGCTGTTTTTCTTGTAGAGTGGAAGTGATGGACTACATACTGGCGATGGTTCTGTCGACTCTAAGGGGAACCCTGTTCTGAAGAGCAAAACTGGGAATTGGAGAGCATGTCCTTACATTCTAGGTATCAAGTGCTGTAGTAGTTAGATACTAGTTGTTACTTCCCAGTTCTCATCTTTTATGTGTATCATATGTCAGGGACTGAATGCTGTGAGCGTTTAGCATACTATGGGATTGCCACCAATCTTGTTAGTTATCTCACCAAAAATTTACACCAAGGGAATGTGTCAGCTGCTACAACTGTGATGACATGGTCAGGCACCTGCTATTTGACTCCCCTTATTGGGGCCGTCCTAGCCGATGCTTACTGGGGAAGATATTGGACAATTGCTGCCTTTTCCACTCTTTACTTCATTGTGATTTCCTAACTTCTTTTCATCATTTCTTTTATGTACTTCTATTTCTACTACTGGATTTATTGGCTGACTGGCTCTCTCTTATCTCTAGTGTGCTAAC
Organism: Salvia hispanica; assembly: GCF_023119035.1. NCBI lineage: Eukaryota > Viridiplantae > Streptophyta > Magnoliopsida > Lamiales > Lamiaceae > Salvia > Salvia hispanica. The sequence goes on from NC_062967.1 coordinate 46,769,695, forward strand.
CATTGTTGACTGTGTCCGGCGAACTTTCTTCCATAATCTAAGTTTGAAAATTTAATTAGGAAAGACTTTTCGCTGAACTTTCTCCTGTAATTGTTATGCGCCAACTTTGGCAAGTAGCCAAGTAGTCGGCTCTCTGAGTAAACTAAGAAAGAAAGAATTATTCTTGCAGCTTCTTAGAATTGATATATCCCAGCAAGTAATAAAACATGAAAGACATTACAATATCCTCATTTGTCTAGAAACTGAGGGCAGGCCATCATATGGTTTTCAGATTTTCACTGTCAACTATCATCATACAATTATATAACAGAATTTTGGAATGCTTTTGGGTGGTGAAGAATGCCCAATACAATTTAAGTTTAAGACATGGGCTTGTTTTGTCTGTCTGTCTAACTTTTTAAGTATTGTGTCAATCTGCTGAAGCAATTAGAGATATTGATCCGGTTGCCTACTAAGGATTTAACTCAAAGCATAAAACAATGTTGGTTATTGCCTGAATATGCTGGAGATCTGCAGATTGGAGCTGTTTTTAGCTGTTCTAAGGAGTGGTAAACTATGTTATTATTTTCCTCTAGACTCCAGATGCTTGCATTAATCATGTAAACTTTTATTGACCTAGATGATTTATTATCCAGCATTAGTGTATTGCTATGTCAGCCCTTTTATTAACTTGGTATTAATATTGTTTGTAACTTCTATGTTCTCTGCATACATTCTTTCTTATTTGGTTGCTCACATCTATTTGTTCCTATCTTTCTCTTCTCTTAGGGAATGTGCACTTTGACAGCATCTGCAACTATACCATATTTTAAGCCTCCTGAATGTGTTGACTCTGTATGCCCTTCTGCCTCAGATGCTCAATATGCAATATTTTTCTTTGGGCTGTATCTTATAGCACTCGGAACAGGAGGGATCAAACCATGTGTTTCATCTTTTGGGGCAGACCAGTTTGATGATACGGACCCTGTAGAGAGTGTTAAAAAGGGTTCTTTTTTCAATTGGTTCTATTTTTCCATTAACATTGGTGCCTTGATATCAAGCAGTTTGATTGTCTGGATTCAAGATAATGCTGGGTGGGGCCTTGGTTTTGGCATCCCTGCTTTGTTTATGGGAGTTGCTATAGTAAGTTTCTTCTCGGGCACCAATCTCTATAGGTTTCAGAGACCAGGAGGAAGCCCTATTACAAGAATGTGCCAGGTCCTGGTTGCATCATTCCGCAAGTGGAATTTGAATGTCCCTGATGATAGTAGCCTTCTGTACGAATTACCTGATAAAAGCTCTGCAATTGAAGGAAGCCGGAAATTGCTGCATACTGATGAACTAAAGTAAATTCTCACTTTTTCCCACTTTACACGATTGATGAACTTGCGTTGATGATTAGAACTTATAATTCTTCTTACAGTTTCTCAAGATCATTGATAGTTACTGCTTTATATTCTGCAGTATGATCAGAGCTTTAACAAAACTTCTTCATTATTGCTAATTCATGGAGTATGATATTCTTCGGTAATGCAGAAGCATTTCATTCGAATTTCTGGAACAAATGAAATAACCAAATTTAGTTTAGCATATGTGCTCCTATATACCTTTATATAGATTTACATTATATACGCACATTGAAATATTTCCATATCATCAGAAGCTTCGTTATTTCTGTTTCTCTTCTAATATATGAAACTGCCAACCATTGCTTTTCGTGTCCTCTGATAATGCTCCTTTCACCTGAAGGTGCCTCGACAAAGCTGCTGTAATTTCAGATGTGGAAAGCAAACACGGAGATTACTCCAATGCTTGGAATCTCTGCACCGTGACACAAGTTGAGGAACTGAAGATCTTGATACGGATGTTTCCCATCTGGGCCACCGGTATAGTGTTTGCTGCTGTCTATGCTCAAATGTCAACAATGTTTGTGGAGCAAGGCATGGTGATGGACACCTCCATCGGTTCCTTCTCGATCCCTGCAGCCTCCCTATCGACTTTTGATGTCATCAGCGTTATCTTCTGGGTTCCAATGTACGACAAAGTCCTCGTCCCGCTTGCCAAAATGTTCACTGGGCAAGACAGAGGGTTCACTGAGCTACAAAGGATGGGAGTCGGACTATTCCTCTCGATTCTATGCATGTCGGCTGCTGCTATTGTGGAGGTCTTCCGTCTGTCATATGTGGTGGATACAGCAGTTGCTGCACCAATGAGTATCTTCTGGCAGATACCGCAGTATTTCCTGCTCGGGGCTGCTGAAGTTTTCACGTTCATCGGGCAACTGGAGTTCTTCTACGATCAATCACCAGATGCCATGCGCAGCCTGTGCACAGCCCTGTCGCTCCTCACTAACGCACTGCGAAACTATTTGAGCTCATTCATCCTCACCGTTGTCACGTCTCTGACGACGCAAGGAGGACAGCCTGGATGGATCCCGAACAACTTGAACGTCGGCCATCTCGACTATTTCTTTTGGCTTCTCACAGCTCTCAGCTCCTTCAATCTGGTGGTATACGTCTTGTGTGCCACAATGTACAAATTCAAGAAAGTATCATGAAATTCAATCTCTGTATTTTGTCGCTTTGAGCAGTAGAATGAAAATAGTAGGACATATCTATGTAGTTCAATCTCAGAATTTGCTTACTACTATTAGTTTTGTCAAGGTTGTAGTCTTGTAGATATGTAGGTTTCATGAGAATTGGAGCTTCATGCATATCTCTGTATTAGTTGGGGTAGGGATAATTAAACATTCATACAAAATGTTTTATCAATGTTTCAAATTAGTACAAGTTTTAAGTTATCATATATCATACGAAAAGTTTGATTAATGTTTCAAATTTGTACATTTCGTTAAAAATCACTAACACCGTTAACTTATCTTATTTTTTATCCTATTCACTCCAAAATCATGCCATCTAAAAACATGATTAGAACAGATAAATATCTTGACGAGGAGTTTGCAGAATGAAATTGGAGTGGAAGAAGGCCATTTCGGTGCTGCAAGTCATCCGAAAACAAGCTACTATATAGTTGCCGCAACACATCATTTTCTATCCTTTTTATTTGGGAGAAAGAGATTGAATCTCTGTGTGTTTGTTTGTGAAAAGAAGACTAAAACCAATTAAGAATAGGATAAAGGAAATGAACAAAATTATGTGGTCAGCTAGAAGGAGATGAATCATTAACATATCAAAGAGAAGGTGGAATTGTTTTGTGCGTGAAGTTAGGGAGGATGAAAAATTGGCTCAAAATTATTTATATAGATTAGCTGCAAATATTAGCAGAAATGATATGCATATCTACTGCATGATATAAGATGCTTATATGGCAATATATGGGTTATTATTTGAAGAAATAATATCATGCGAATAAGATGAAAAATAAGAAATAATTTTGGAGAGAATATGATAAAGAATAAGATAAAAGTAACGATTTTAGTGATTTTTAATGGAATGTACTAATTGGAAATACTAATTAAACTTTTTGTATGATATATGTTAACTTAACTTTTTGTATTAATTTGAAACAATGGTGAAACATTTTGTATGTTTGATGTAACAACGGGACGATGGGTTTGATACACCCATCGTGCAAGGAATTAAAATAAAATACAAATAAAAAGTGTAACTCATTTAAACTATTGTACATTTTGAGACAATAAATGTGAATATCGAAACCAGATTTCGGGTATCGATATAATAATAATGTATTGATAACGTAGAGTAATTAAATGATTAATTAATCCTAGTTTATTGGTTGATACTGAGAAATATGGGAAAAGTGCATACACTTTAGGAGGCAAGGCACTTGGAAGATTATTGTATGCATTGCTTCATGCATTGTGGAATCCAATGTTAATTCTTTGCTGGAATTTCTTTTGGACAATGATTCCCAAATCAGAACTTGTCACATGCAATTATAAATCTTCTCAGAATTTTCAATAATACACATAATATTATTGCTCTTCTGTTGAGCTAGGTGATTCAACTTTTTGAATGTGAGTATTTTTTTTTTCTTACTTAAGATTTGAGCCTAGTAATTACCCCAGCACGCCACACACACAAACACTCTCCGTAGCATATATACTTATTTTCTTGGTTTTTAATTTAGATCGAGGCAGTTGAACTCCACAAAACCTTGCCATAAAATTTTCTTGTAATGACGTTACATTTGACTTCATGAAAGAATAGCATGATCTAATTAAAGTTCAAATTTCCGATAATTCATCATGCTATTAATTTTGAATCTTCTTACAAGAATAACACTATCATTTAATAATAAAGTATAATAACAAAAAAACTGAGCTAGATAGTTCGTAGTACAAAAAATAATAATAATATGACGCTATTGTAAAAAGATTATAAATTATCTCCGAATATGTAGCTAAAAAGGATTTTGAGAGGATAGAAGACAAAAGTTGACAAATATATTTTGGTCAATTTTAAATTAATTATAGTTCTCTGAAAAATTGATTAAAGATTTTATTCCATTTTTGCACATACCAGAAAGATTTTAATGGAGCTAATGAAGGGGAGATTTTTTTTATTATTAATTTATAATTCGTTCTCTTACTTTTTGTTGGGGGGCAATTTAAGTTTCAATAATTATATGACTATTTATGATGTGTAAAGATGCATGAAACTGAGGCTGCCCCGCCACCAACCACCGTGGGTCCTTCCCTTCTTCTCTGAGTATAGCATCGCTTATCTTATTACCGTAGTTTTAGTTTTCCTATATATTATGATTACTAATTTATCACCATGCATGTATAAATCCATACATGGTTCACTTGTTTCACACTATTATCTCAATTATACAAACTGAAATTCTTTAATGTAATTCAATTTTATTAATTACTAGTTACGTACGTACGTGCAGATTATAAAAACGATAATAAGACTTTATTTATCTTTTTAAAAATTAGATGTTGGATTTAATTATTTGTTGATATTTAATTTGTATGTGTAGCTAGATTCTAGTGAACAAATAATTTTAAATTAAACAAACACGTATAGAACAAATATCTTTAATCTCTACTAAAATAATGCCAAATTAAATAATTTCAATCCGGGTCCAAACACACACACCTAGCTCTAAAATACGACGGAATAAATATAATTTGATTATCATTATGTGTTCTTGTGAGAATCGAGTAGTTAAGTATTGCAACTATAGCTGATATTGTGTTACGTGGGAAAAGTTCATTAAGATAATCCAAATTATATTATTGACAGATAACTTTTTAAAATTTTAAAGTATCGATTAATGACTTATTACAGTACTTTCTAAATGATTTATCTATTAAAATGTTAATTTGTGATTGCCTCAAAAATGTTAGTTTGTGATGGTTGAGAAACCAAATGTAACATTTCACACGGTTAACATTAGTTATGACTTATTTGAAGTCTCAAATCAGAAGAGATTAAATAAATTATATATCTGGAAATGTGTAAAAATAATACTCCATTGTAGTAGTGAAACTTGTATCAGTGTATACCTTTGATCTAATATTGGTTTGTGTGTGATATGCATTGCATAAAGTACGAATAGTAACAAATTTAATTATTTTTAAGTTTAAACAGAGTGAAAGAAAACGTTTAAGTCATACTACTTGAGTTTAACAAGAATTAACTAATTAATAACAGTAACAAATTCACTTTTTAGTTTAATTAATCAGAGTGAAATACAGTAACAAATTTAATTTTAAGTTTACACAGATATGATTCACTTAAATTGTTATTGGTATGAAACAGAAAAAATATGCGATAATGTGACAAACGACAACTGTTTCATTTCGATGAAAAATTATTTCGTGACTGTAGTTTTTACTATATTTCCGAAATATTTGTGCATTTATGTAACCATACAGTTCCTGATATATCAATAATGTATTAATTAGAAAATACCATTAAATAAAGAGGGAAAATAAGTTTTGCAATTACAAATAAAAAGGTGTATATTCTTTTCCCACTTTCTCATCTAGATATATTGCAAATTCAAATAAATGTGACAGAAAGGATTATGTTGGGCAACCTCAAATCTTACCTGGATATTAATTCTACCAATCTGCAACTTTGACTTCATTAAGCCAAGATTTTGAATTCGGCATTTAATAAATTTATTAAAAGATATATACAAAATTGGCCTTACAAAAAATAGCAAAAGAACATATATTAGGGTTTGTGCACAGTGCATCTATCTGAACCTTGCTTATTTTTATATATAAAAAAAATACTATATTTAAGGTTTACCGGAGACCTTGGTTCTCTACATATCTGAATTAACTTCAGTTTTAATTTATAGTCGAAATTATCTAATGATGCCATTTATTTTAAATTTGATTAAATTTTTTGAATCAGGAATGTGAATTGAGATAAATAAAAACCATAAGAAACAGTGAACTTTTAATTCTAAAAAAGTGTTTATTTGAAGGGAATTATCAAGTGATGATTCAACTTTTGTTGATACTTTTTCCAATCCATGTATGTCCATTTCATTTATAAAAATGATAAAAGGGAGCTAGCCTAGGTCTTATATTTTTAACTATAAAATGTAAAGTATTATAATTAATTCATTATTTAACCTATTAAGCTACCAAAAAGATTGGATATAATGCCGATGAACTTTTGTTCCACATTATATATGCTTTAATATTTGCGATTGCTTTGGAAAAAATTATGTCTTGTGATTATTTTCATGAAATTTAATATCATTGCACTTTCTCCTAATGCATTTTGCTCTACAAATATAGAAACTAATTATGGATTCCCACATATAAGTAAACAAATAGGTCCTTCTACTTTAATACTATTTGTAATCGTCCTCAATATATTTGACAGAATTAGGTCCTGGATTTTTTCTTAGTATTACTATTATTAAAATGAATATCCATAATTATATTTAGCTATACTAATATGAAAATTTAAGAAGTCCACTAAATTTTTAAGGACCCAATTAGAATATAACAATAATTTTATATAGGTCAATGAAACTGTAGTTTCTTAATTGGTTACACTAGCTACTTACCTATATTATAACATAAAATATAACTGCATATATGGAACCGTAGTATACCTTCTTAGTTGATTTCATTATTGCCCAATTAATAGTTACTAATTAAATGTAGAAATTGGCGAAATTTATTTCTTAGCTGAATGTATATGGGATTTAGATAGGCTGTCAATATTAAAAATACGAATAGTTTTAAAAAATTAAATTAGTTATGAACAAATAAGATGACTCATGCCATGAGAAAGAGAAAGAGAGAGACTGGTATTATCGTATTGACATTGGTAATATACATAGATGGCGTTCAGTTGCCATGACGAATAATCATGAGACTATCAATCTAGGATTAAGTTGTGTGATTATTTTAGTTGGAGGGGGAAGGCTATGACTAATTATCACGAGACTATCCATCTAGGATTAAGTTGTAGGGTTTAATCTTATGAACCAAACATGATACATATTTAATCATGAGATTTAATCTTAGCAATCGAACATCCCAATAGTTGACGAGTTATCAGATTAACAATTTATGATAGTTAAGAATTAATCATATATATACACTATTAATTTTTGTTGTATATAAAAATATCATGTCACACACATGTATATGTCTTATGTATATGTGTGATGTATGTATTGAAGAGGTTGAAAATTGAGATTGTCGATTTGTTAGTACTCCTATAAAGATTAAAAATGAAGTCTTTGCGAGACGTTGGCATGCTTCTTTGTCACTAAATGCACTCTCTCAATTCCTACCAAAAAGTTGGTTGCTCTTTCGCACCCCTCGACAAAACTAGCCGTAACCGAACCTTTATTTCTTCCACCACGACTCTCTCTCACTCTCTCTACGTTATTTCAATAAAAACAGTTTTTTTTTTTTTGTTATTTTCCTTTTTCTTTCTCTTTTTATTTACATATAATGATGTTTTGAGAATCATTAAAGATGTCATTTTGTACATGGATATGCAATTGAGAAATTTTAAAATTTAAGTGATTTAATATGCATTTTTCTAATCTTATAAGACTGAAAAAAATGACCAAATTTCTTAATTTAAATGACTATCATTTCTTTTTAAATAGTATTCTTTCACTATATATAAAATAGGAGCTATTTACGGTTCTTAGATCATGAAAATTAATTACTATGGATTCGTTGTCTAGTTGAATGCATTCATGGTTCGAATCGCAACATAGATATATATTTTTTTTGGAATTCTTATAATTTACGAGCAAATTCATACATTCTCCAATGCAATTTCATGATTTATGGTTCATATTTTAAAAGTTGAATTTATTATAACACCCCAATATATGCACATTTATACACGCTAGCTATCCTTTATAGTACCAACTATATCACCATTCATCATATTCTTTCAAATGCATTAAATATACCATCATTTAAAAAATTTCTAGTGTTCCTGTATTCAAGTGTGACACTGACAGTAAATCTCTTTGATGTTTGATTCATACTATTGAGTTTTTATAAGTTAAAATTAAAGATGCTAGATTTTCTGCGTCAAAAGAATCCAATTTAATTCAATATTTGAATAAAATGGATATGGATCTACAAATCATAGTAAGTTGCATCTTTGAATATGCTTTGTTTGATAATTAAAGTCTTGTACTATGATTAACTAATCAAGTTTAATCCCGATGGAAATATTCAAAACCCACAAATTTTTAGACACTTTTAAAATCAAATTCTGTCCTAAATGAAAGGTTAATCTATATATAGATAATAAATTTTTAGTTTGGTAAATGATTCTGCTCCTGGGATGTATATTACTTATGATGTATGACATCTAGCTAGCTTAATTTAAGATATAATTTTATCGTTAAATCTAGAATAACAAAAGGAAAAAAAAAAGGATACACCTCTCAACCACTCATGTATATATATTATGATTCGCCACTATAATTATATTTATACAAACCTAACTATAGAATTCTTCCAACCAAATTCACAAATAAAATAGTCCACCAGGCGGTATTGTTTTTTTTTTTTTGCAACATTAGGTATATAATATAGGGGTCTTATTCTAATGCTTATAGCACCCTAATCCAAAATCAAGACTAAATCTCGACCCTTGGATTTTAAAATGAGTGGATGAGATTAAAGCTCACAAATCTCAATGAATAGTAGACAAAATATCAACAAAAGGGTAATATCGTCATTATGTTATCATATGATAATTTTCGTGGGTGTTTTTTTATATCAACATTGTGTATTATAAATATCAACAATATGATATAAGAATATCAACATTAGTACAAGAAAATATCAACACATATTTATTGAGATTTTTACATTTGGTTTTATCGAGATTTTTTGATGTATTTGCTGATAAAAATCTCAAGATCAACATTTACTTAAAACTACAATAAAAAATATCAAATTTCATCATCTGAACGTCGTCGGAACATATGCAATTGAGATCTCGTTGGAATCCTTATTAAATTATCTTTAATTTGATATATTTTTTATGAAAAAATAATTTAAATTGAGAGAGTTACGTAAATTTAAAGATTTGAGATGATTTTGAGGAGAGAGAAAGTAGTTAGTTATAATTACTACATTTGACATTAATACCCTTTTAATTTAATTAATAATTATTTAAATTTAAAATATATTACACTTGACATTATTAACCACAAGATCTTCTAATCTAATGGTTGAAAATTGGTCTTAATTTAGAATTGGTAATTAGTTAGCAATTTATTACATCCCTATCCCTATAATATAGTACCCCATATTATTTCAAGTATCATTATATTTCCTGTGTACATTAGCAACATCAATATATATAGAATCCTATAGATATACTCTTAAAGACACTACAATAAATTATATTGTCTATATAAATTATAAAGGTATAAATAATTTAAGAGGATTAATTAAATACTATTTATGTCAATTTGTGGGTCAGAACTATGATGTTTACTTGTAATTAATCAAGTGGACACAATTTACTTCCTTCATTCCCTGATGTGACCACCCCACTCCCCATCTACGATCTATATACACGCATATGCGTATATATATTTCTTGTTCGTGAATTTGCAGTTAAACTTTTAAAAAAAAAGATGATAAAAATAATAAATAGAAGCTGCCTCATCTTTAGCCAACAGAGCTCCATGTTTACTGTTAACAGTGCTGTAGTAATAAAATTTAGTGTTTGGACGAATTTATCTGGATATGGACAACCTTGACTAACTCTAACTGCGTGTTTTTTTAAAAAAAAAAATAAAAAAAAAGAAAGAATTCTTTTACTGTGCGTGACGAAGGTTATGTTTGTCTTCAAGTGATGACCAAAAGATACGAAAATGAGAGCCCCGGTGGGGTGGTGGCTGAGGGGGCGGTGGCCCCCCCAAGCCTTCGCCGCTTCCGGACACTCTATATGGGACGTACGTGGGCTCACCATCAACCCTCTCTATGTATATGTACATGTGTATGTAACTCTGCATGCACATTATCATCATTATTATTTTAATTATTAATTATCTCTTTTAGTTAGGATTGAGAGAGAATAAAAATTAAAAAGGGATATGTGTTAGCGGCTGTGGACGACACCAAACACAGGAAGACCCTAAGTAGCATCTTTTTCGAAAACCTCATGTTTTCACTGAAAGCAAGGGAATACATTACAGTGATTAAATTTGGGGGAAATAGAAATAGAAATAGAGCATCACATCACGCACATAATTATCTATCTATGCCTTGATATTATTTCCCCTTTTTCCCCTCCTTCTCTCTCATCTCCTCTCTCTTTCCCTCTTACCTTCAATTTAGCTGTAAATTCCCACTCCTCCTCGCTGCATCTTCTTCATTCTTCCATTTCTGCACCTCTCTCTTTATTTATATATATCTTTTTTGATGAGAAAAAGCTGGTAATTAAATCTGGAATCAGCACAAATCGAAGATTGTGATTAATTAAACATGGCAGCTTCTTCTTCCTCGCCTTTCCTCTCATTAAGAGATGAAAACGAGCAGCCACAGCAGCAGCAGCAGCTTCTCCCTTCAGCAGCCGCGGCGGCGCCGGCGAACAAGAGGCGGCGGAACCAGCCGGGAAATCCAAGCAAGTATCAGAACCCCCTTTCTTAAATCTGCATGAAATTAATTTACTAACAAATCGAGATTTATAACTAGTATGATTAAAACGACAGATCCGGATGCGGAGGTAATCGCGCTGTCGCCGAAGACGCTAATGGCGACGAACCGGTTCGTGTGCGAGGTGTGCAACAAAGGGTTCCAGAGGGAGCAGAATCTGCAGCTGCACCGGCGCGGCCACAACCTGCCGTGGAAGCTCCGGCAGAAGAGCACAAAGGAGGTGCGGCGGAAGGTGTATCTCTGCCCGGAGCCGAGCTGCGTCCACCACGACCCGTCCCGGGCGCTCGGCGACCTCACCGGAATCAAAAAACACTACTCGCGAAAACACGGCGAGAAGAAATACAAATGCGAGAAATGCTCCAAAAAATACGCCGTCCATTCCGATTGGAAAGCCCATTCCAAAACCTGCGGCACCAGAGAGTACAGATGCGACTGCGGCACTCTCTTCTCCAGGTGATTCATTTCAATCCCTAATTAACAATTTTATTATGTCAATTTTGTGATTAATTTGGGGGTTTTAGGGCTTGGATTCCTTTTCTATTTTCCCTGCACATGAAAAAGTTACCTCACGGGATTGGAAAGTTCTCAGCTTTTGCAACAGTTACTAATTATGGCTCTCTTTCTCACACACACAAATGAGAAAATAAACTTGGATTCCCTTTTTTTTTTTATTGGTTTTGGAGTTTTGCTCTAATATTTCGTTTTGTTCTTTGGAGGTTTGCCTGTCAAAAAAATGGCTCCACGTGAATTCGCACTGGAAAACGCCATGACCTAAGAGGGGTTTTTTTGTTTGAGAATTCTCTCTCTATCTTTGGAACATCCGTCCTAAAACGATTACTCAGACTTGGTCTGGTTTTACCTTATTAAAAAATGTGGAAAGAATTTAATTTCACACATATGATTTTGGTTTTACCACTTGGAGTTCACGTGGTAGCATAAAAAAGTTATTAAGATACCAGGTTTGTTCTCTTGTGGGTTGGCTAGATGTGTTCACCACTGTACTTGTTGCAGGTATCCATTTTCATGATAATGTTTTTTGAGTGTCCAACATCCATTCCCACCTATAACCCATCTTTCCCCTCTCTCTCTCTCTCTCTCTCTCTCAATTATTTGAACAACACTACCTATCCATGTTGTGCCAGTGTTTTCATTTCTAAACTTTATAGTACTCCACCACACTCTTGGTTGATTTGCTCTATAGAGGAATCTTTCATTATAGGCTCATTTCTAGCTCTATTTACTTATAGGCTCATTGTTTTGGTTGACAAATAAAGGGGGTTTTGCCATATTAGAGGGCATTGTTCTTTATAAATCAGTTGATCAGGTGTTTGCAGAAATGTTCCTTTTTAAAATTTGGTGGTGTAATAGGTGATTTGATGCAATGATGAATATGTTTGAATGGAAGAAACTCTTCTACCTAACTTTTTCAATTATGTATACATATGCCCTTGTCTCTTTTCTCCAAATTACATTGTGCATTCTCTCCTTCAAATATATCTATAAACCATCCTACCAACTAGTAGTATTATACTCCTATATTCTATTCGGTAAGATTCCATTGCTCACGACTGCACAGCCAAAATCTCCATATTTTTATTATTTTGGCTAATCCCATTTCCACAATTCCACCTAATTCACTTCCAATTTCTAGATGTTTTGCAATTTTATACAAATAAGTATCATTAATATCTTATGTAGATATCATATTAGATCCTCATACAATTTGACATATATATGTTGCAGGCGTGACAGTTTCATCACACACCGAGCCTTCTGCGACGCGCTGGCTCAGGAGAGCGCGCGGAACCTGAACGCGCCGTCGCTAACCAGCATAGGGAGCCACCTCTTAGGGCTCTCCCAACATGATCAGATGAACCAAGGAGCCCTATCAAGTCATGACATACTCAGACTGGGCAGGCCCGGCCAGCAATACGAAACCCTAGTCAGCCCGGGAGGGTTCCGCCCCTCCCCGCGTGGGCTATTCCTGCACCCAAATCACGATCACGACCATCAAGATCATCAAAATCAATCTCCCCATAGTGCCATGCTGCCCAACAAGTCATCATTGCAAAGCCTCATGCAACTTCCCCAGCTCCACATGAACAACACTGCCAACACCTCCTCCAACTCTTCCGCTGCCGGTCTCTTCAACCTCAGCTTTTTCCCCGGCAACAACAACAACAACGCCGCCTCCACCATGGATGGCGGCGCTCACCACTCCGCTGCTGGAGATGACTCCACCCTCTTCTCATCTGGTAAAATCAAAATCTAAAACCCTAGCCTCAAGTCTCAACAAAACCCCCAATTTAGGACTAATCCATTGAATAATCATCAGGTAATCTCATGAGCATTGCGATTCCATCGCTGTACAGCACATCGCAGGCGATGCAAACCCCAAGCGGAGGGCAGATGTCGGCGACGGCGCTTCTCCAGAAGGCAGCTCAGATGGGCTCCACCGCCACCAATAACGGCGGCGCCTCGTCGTCGCTGCTGAAGAGCTTTGGGAAGTCACCCGACCACCACAGTTTCGGTGGCAGCAGCGTCTATGGAGGGAGCAACAGCGGCGGCGGCAACCATCTGCACGACTTGATGATGAACTCCATCGCGGCGGCGGAGGGAGGCTTCGAGCAGGCGGAGATGGAAGAGTACAGAGGGTTCCATGGTGGGAATAGCAATAGTCAGCAGAGTGGATTCAGCAGCTTGGAGCAAGCGGGGAGGCTGACGAGGGATTTTCTTGGAGTTGGAGAGATTGTGAGAAGCGTGAGAGAGCAGCAAAGTGGGATGGATCATCTCGGCTCTTTGGATTTGCAGGGAAAAACCCAACCTTTTGGAGGGGGGAGTTTTCAGTGAAGGGATGGGATGCGGGTTTTGGATTTAAATGAAGAAAGAGATATCATCATTTTACAGGTATTCTTGCTTTCTATTCTATATATTTTTAGTCAATTAATATCCATACTTTTTTTATATACACTTATACAGATATTTCACTGCACCAAAATACCAAATGCATGCTTTTGTCTACCCCAGAATTGTCACAGGAATTATTTTGTTGAGTACTACATATTATGATTAATGATGAGATATTATTATATTTCATAAAAATAAATTAATTTCTATTTTTTTAGTACAATAAATGGCCAATGCTCATAAAAGGTAAAACATAAATTAAATTAATCCATGAAAATGCATTTGTATTTTAAATGAAAGTTATCCATACATATTTGATGTATGAAAATAAAAAAGACAAGATGCCTTCATTTTTCTACACTACTCCAGTATTTTTTTTCTTGGTGTGTTCTGTAATTCCCTCAAAAATATTGGTGTGTTCATTCATTAAACTTATGTAGAAACCATAATTTTTAAGTTAGGAAATTAATTGGTTGACTATTGATGTATGCAGGAGATCGAGCGGCTTGATTGAAGAAGAAGGCTAGCTTGTGTTTCAACAGTGTATATGGATGATGGATCCGAACCCCGAAAAAAGTTTTTTCTTCTGCTCTTATAATTTTTAGGTGCACTAGAAGAAGGAACGTACCTCAAACTTGTTGTTTTAATTTTGTAGTGTGACAATTTTTGTTCTTTTAACCTTTTGAATGAATATTTTGAGGGAAAACATAGAAAAAGAATGTACAACTGTAGAAGTTCAAAAAGAACGTTTCAAGTGAAAATGATGTTTTATAAATTTATGAATGATCAAGTACTGTACAGCTTCCCTTCGAAGGATTTACTATGTTTTGGTAGTAGCTAAAACCGAAAATGAAAAATCATTTACGATTCTCCGATTAATATGTTCATTTCGGCACAATTAATTTCCACTACCGGTATGATTCCAATAACATGATTTTTATTTTAACTCACCATTAATATTCTCCTATTCCTATATATAGTATTTGTTTTATTGAATATAATTATGTTACTATATTTTTATATGTAAGTTCTCACATTTTAGAAAGAATATAATTACAGTTGAATTATCCTCAATAGATTTCATACTATGGGGAATCGTAAAATTTAAGTATAGGTGTATTAATTATTTAATTATTTGATAATGTATTAATCAAAATAGATGTTTAATACATATGAATGCAACCAAATTAATTATTAACATGTAACATAGAACTATAATGAACTTGAATTTAATTTTTATATATAGCTTTGCCACTAATAATATTTCTCATTGGCAATTTGAATCTAGGAAATAAATGTATTTAAACTAGATATTTTCACTGTTGCATATTGATGAAAGAAGAACCATAAAAACAAAACAAAAGTTTTTGAAAATCATTCCAGAAAGTAGAATGGCAACCATCTAGAAGCTGGCAAAAAACAATTATGACAGACCAAATACATAAACATTATTATGTGAGTTTGAAAAGATCCCCAACATGCACCCCTTTTTTTGTAGCAAACATCAATAAATTCATATATACACTAAGTTGTCCTAGTTATCTTTGAAATTTTAGGATGCAAGTTCATAATGTTAATGGGACCATAGATCTACTCAGGAGTCTTCCTAAGATTATTATCTTATTACTTTATCGATACTATTTAATTACATATTGTCCTCAAATTGGGACCAGAGAAAACTACTATATTAGAAATATTATTAGTTCATAATGTATTAATTCATTATGCATACATATATGTATGCATAATCCGTTCTCCATGCTTTCTTGAATAATAATGAACCAATCATGCAAAATTTTAGTAATACTTTGATACGATGCGTCTGTGGCCTGTGGGAATTATTGAGTTATAGGTGGCGAATTTATATACAATAAACACCAACTTTTATTAGTTTAATTATGCCTGTGCCATTTTCAGTTCACCACTTATATAAAGAACGACTTAGTACCTTTTGTACTAATACATTTTGTGATGATAAGAATACATACACTATATTAAATTAATTTCAAAACACACCCATGACCCATACAAGATTTTAACGTCATGTACAACAAAGTCGGGTTAATTGTGGAGCCTAAAATATCTCCTACCATATTTAGGATTTCTTTCCTTGAATTATATTTCTTTGTGATAGATTTATTCCATAGAAAATATTTCCTTATGGAATATGTTTCCTAGTTTGACTAAAATTAGGGCTCTCTATTGTGCTTATAAATAGAGGTGTTCACTCATTGTAAAATCATCCTAAAATTATATAGTGAAATCCCTGGCTTGACATCGCCCCCAGACGTAGATACACTTTTTATCGAACTGGGTAAACAATTCGTTGTGTTCATTCTCCTTTATATTCGTGATTGCTTGTGTTTATTTCCCAACAAGTCCGCCATTAGTTGTCTCGGTTTGACTCGTCTCAAAATTTAAAAAATACTCCATAATAAAAAGTGGGTAAAAAATGTTGGATATTTTAGTGTAATTGGATTAACTTGATTGATTGGTTATTGTTATAATGATACATCATTTAAGTATGGAGGTGCGGAGTGCACGCTTATTTGAATTCATTATGATGTTAGGGATTTCGATATCGTTTCTTGTTCTCTATATTGAATCTCCCTAACAAAGATCAAATCAAATATGTCGAACAAAGAAACGATGAAGGAAGGAGCGAAAGGTTTCGCGAAGTTGGATAAGTTTGGGCCAGGACTTCAGGCGCTGACAAAAGAAGATGCACTTCATGCTGACAAATCTCAAGGTGGTGTACGTTCTGAGTACTCCCATGCCCGAGGCTGTTGAAAATGAAACTCTGGAACAGACAAGGAGGCGAATGAAGTGGGAGAACGATGACTACATATGTCGTGGTCACATCTTAAACGGTATGTCTGATTCTCTGTTTGATGTGTATCAAAATGTTGAATCTGCTAAGGAATTGTGGGATTCCCTCGAAGCCAAATATATGGCAGAAGATGCCTCTAGCAAGAAATTTCTTGTTGGTAATTTTATTAACTATAAAATGGTTGATTCGAGGCCTGTCATGGAACAATACAACGAGTTGTTGAGGATATTGGGACAGTTTTCCCAATATGATATGAAAATGGATGAATCCATTTCTGTCTCTAGTATTATTGATAAACTGCCACTTCTTGGAAGGATTTTAAAAATAATCTGAAACACAAGAAGGAGGAATTGAACTTGGTCGAACTTGGAAGTGATTTCCAGATTGAACAGTCCATACGTGATATGGAAAAGAGTTCTGTAGGTAATACTAAAAACATCGTTGGTTCTTCTGTGAACATGGTGGAAGAGGGTGAATCCTCAAAGGCTGGTAAAGAGAAACGTAAGTTTCAAGGCAAACGGAAGTTTCAAGGGAATTACAGTAAGGATGGGAATAAGAAGCCCAAACTGACTTGCTGGAAGTGTGGCAAATCCGGGCACTTCAAGAAGGATTGTAAGTCTGGAAAGGGTGGAGGAAAAGGGAAAAACGAGGCTGGTCCAAATGGATCCAAGGATCCTGAAAAGCAATCAGGTTCGTTTTCTGTACCTAATGATCATTCGGTTGAGAATTATTATGCATCAATAATCTCTGAAGCATTTTATGTGCAGGATGATGATCTCTCATGGTGGATTGATTCGGGTGCAACATGTCATGTATGCAAGGATCGTCAATGGTTCAAGGACTTTAAACCAATTGAAGATGGATCTTCCTTGAAGATGGGCAATGTTGCAACTGAACCAATCAAAGGAATAGGATCTGTTAGCCTAGTATTTACCTCTGGAAATTCTTTATTGTTAGAAAATATAGTTTATGTACCTGGAATTCGTAAAAACTTAGTGAAATGTGATAAGTATCTATCAGTATATTAGTTTTTATAATAATTTGTGAATAAACAAAACTAATTGAATGTAAAATCTATTAACATAAGAATATAGTAAATATAAATGAGATATTATTCGTGGGCGGATAGAAATAGAAAATTGAGCTAATTAATAACAGGCGGAAGGGGTGTTTAATATAATTATGGGTAAATATAATTAATGCGTGGTTATTTAAAATAAATCAATTTACAAAAACCAAGATATAAATACGAAAATAGAAGCTAAAATACGCCGGAAAATACAATCACGAGTCTACATCAATTTTTTTATTCCTAATAAGAAAATTAAACCGTTGTCTTCTTAGAATATCCATACTGTGCGATGGTCTTTATTCTAATAAATGACTATTTTTCTTCTTCACGAGCTTCTTATTAGATTTGAATAGATAATTTAGTAACTCTTCTTTTCATTATCAATCATGCGAATTAAGAAGCTACTCATTGAATATTGGTCGGTGAGTTATGACCTTATTTGGTTAGATTAATGTTATTCGTTTGTTTAAGAAGACCGTACACTGAATTCAATAACTTTGGTTTGGATATTTTGAGCACTATTTGGTCTTATAAAACGCTGAAATACTTTTCAATACTATATTATGATAGTTCTAGATAGGGATCTAAACGACAAAGTTAAGAACATGTTGATTAAGTTGACGAAAGGCTGTAAAAGTAATTAGTTGCCTAAATAGCAAATATCGGTCAATTAAACCGTAGCTATTATGTAATTCTCAATTTGTTAATTAATTATACCAAATAAAAATGACTTGATTCCACCTAAATATATAAAAAAAATTAAAAAAAATGACTTGAAGACCGAGATTATCACGTACCTTCCAAGAAACTTCCTTCAAGAATTGTAGGTGCCCACAATTCTATTGTATTTTATTTAGAAAATAACACACACAAACTATAATTCAACAAGTCACAACTTTAGGTTACGATTCAATTTAATCTGCACCCCACACATTCCCTACCTTTATATGCTGGAGTATTTTTTTCAATCAATAATTTTTTCGTTCACGCGATCATAAATTTTAAAAAGATGAAAAAAGAAAGAGAAAGAAGAATAATCAGAGAAAATACATGATAAAGCAAAAAAACGCAGGTCAGGATTATAATCATTAGAAAGTTTAAATTCCAATAAAAAGGAAAAAAAAATCACATTATGAAATCATTGAACAAAGAAAAATACGTTTGGGCCTATGGACCCACATGAAGAAACCCATACGCTGCTATTAGGATGAGGTGATAGTGCAATGAGGCCCAGACCGTTTTAAACTAGTCTGGGCTGAATCAATAGAATAGCCCACGATGCCTAATAAATCGCTACATTTTTCTCCTAAAAAATCGCTACATATTATTGAAATTAATTTGATGCCTAACTTTAATTTTTTAACTGTTAGAATTTTCGGTTAAAGTATATTTAATTTGTTATTCAAATAAATATATGAAATTGTTTATTCATAATGGAGATGGATCAAATAAAAAATAAAGGGCCTTATATTCTTTATAAATATAAGTAGGGGAGTGTTAGAGTGCCACCATATCTTAAAATAACACCACACTACCATTCATAGCCAATCATTTGTACACGTGGACGAATAATAAGCTGCCACGTGGCAAAAAAAAATTATGAAAAAGTTGGTCAACAATATTTTGTATAATATACAACAATTTTTCTTGGCCAGCAATATCCAACACGCTATACAACAATCTATAGATTGCTGTGTAGCGTTTATAATATTGTTGTATAAGTAGTGTTACGGTGTCACTTTAAGAGGGATTGTCATTTTAACACAACCTATAAGCTGATGTTATCAAATAAAAAATAAAAGATCTTATATTCTTTAAAAATATAAGCTGGCGTTTTAGCATAGTTTATGTATTCTTTCTACAATATATTGATAAATAGTCTACGTAAGATCATAGTAGTCGAAGCAACTTCATTATTCAATTTTATATGGATCAAGGTATGGTTTTGCTTTATAATTTATGAATTTTCTGTATTATTATTGGTTAATCATTGCTTTCATATAGATTTCTTTCGTTCTATAGTTGATTCTCTTTCTCCATTATTTTGGTTAATCATACTTTTATAAAATGGTTCATTCAATTATTACAACATTATTTGTTATTTTATCTATTAGGGGTTTTTCCTCTTATCAAAACTCAAAACTTGTTAAATATTTCTTCTTCTCTTTTCCTCTATGATAAGCAGACGAACGAACTTATATCATGTTTTTGTATTTATGGAAAATTTAATAATAATAGGACGATGAAAGTAAAAGTCAAAGATGACAAATCATGGCCTCATATTCAACTTGTCCAACTATTTTGTTCGCTACCATTTGTACTTAGTGTGGTGCCAAAATCTATAATATACATAGACTTAGACCATTAATTAATACTTATTCAAACTATATACTAAGACTTATTCACAAACATTAATCTGTCACACGTGAACTTATTGAACAAACTAACCCCTATCCGGCAATTGTCACACCCCTAATCACTGTCTCTTTCTTTCTTCAATTTAATCACCAACTTATTCTTGCCGTCTCTCCTAACCCTATATATACCACTTCTCAATTCTTCAATTTTCCACACCTTCTATTTCAAACCCCCATACATTCCAAATATGGTTGCTTTCGAATCCACTCCACCACTAGCCCAACACTATACCGGAATAGTACATGATCGGGCGCATAAAAAAATATCGTGCGACCAAAACTTGCAAAATGATGACGGATGCCAAGACTTACCGGTAATTGACCTCGCGGGTCTGATGGGCGACGATGAGGATGCTAGGGTCAAATGTGCGTCCCAAATCACGGCCGCTTCGTCGGAATGGGGGTTCTTCCAAATAGTCAACCATGGGGTCAACCCGGACCTCATAAAACAAATGAGAAAAGAGCAAATCGAGCTTTTCAAGACTCCTTTCTCAAGAAAGTCAAGTTGTGGACTTCTCAACAACTCGTACCGTTGGGGGTCCCCTTCGGCCACCAACCCCGACAACTTCTCGTGGTCCGAGGCGTTCCACATCCCCCTAATCAAGATCTCCGACCAATCTTGCTATGGCGAATTTACCTCTCTAAGGTATGTATTTATATAAGCTAGGGATGCTACTTCCAACTTTCCTCTCTGATGTGGGATGAGTTTGCAACCTAACAAGTTCAAAGCCAGTCTTAGGCTTTGGACACGCCCCCACATTCTCACCCAAGTGTAGCATCTACGAGATAGTTGTTGATCGTGTATTTTTGTGCAGGGAAGTGCTGGTCGGATATGCGGCCGCAATGCAGAAACTAGCCAAGCTGCTAGCCGAGGTGCTGATCAAGAATCTAGGGCAAAAGTTGGGAGATTTTGAGGAGACGATCAAATGCGACGAGACCACATGTTTTCTTCGATTGAACCGTTACCCGGCATGTCCATTATCCGCAGAAATATTCGGTTTGGTGCCACACACAGATAGTGATTTCCTCACAATATTACATCAAGATGAAGTTGGAGGGCTTCAACTCATCAAAGACTCCAAATGGGTCGCTGTCAAACCCAACAAAGATGCACTCATTGTCAACATTGGTGATCTTTTTCAGGTAATAATAATAATTAATCAACATACTATTTTATTTCATGTCACAACCGTAATTTGAGTATTTTAAAATTTGGTCGTTTTTAGTTTGCTAATTATAGAGGTGATCTTGTCGGGTTCATAAAATTGACAAATAATTAAATAAAATTATACATTGTGAAAATGGAAAAAAGGGTTTGATTCCCTTCCCTAACTCATGACAGCAACATAATTTATTTGACATGATTCCATTCTATAATTTCATGAAGCTACTAAAAAGCTAAGATTTGTCCTATATTGTTAAAATATATGTATCAATCACATCTTTGTCGCCTATAAAAAATATTTTATTAGCAATTCAATGTCACAAGACAATAAATTGCAAATTATACATACTCCAAAAGGATGCATGGAAGTTGCAACTAACATTCTGTCCCTCAATGATCTCATTCTCCATCAATTATAAATTTTATAATAAAAGCCCTTAGAGGAGTAGCTAGGTGCATATTTATATTCCTTTGGCCTTGAATGAACTGAATTTGTCACTTTGTATATGTCCATTAGTGGTGTAGTCAAACACGTTTGTTGACAGTTAGAATCAATGCTTGATTAATTTAATACTACGTACATTATTGTTTTGGAATCTTGATTAAAGCAAGTATTTATTAATTGTGCAGGCTTGGAGTAACAATTTGTATAAGAGTGTGGAGCATAAAGTGATGGCCAATCCTAACGTAGAGAGATTCTCAGTGGCCTACTTTCTTTGCCCTTCTTATGAGTCTTTGATCAAGAGTTGCAAACAGCCATCTCTTTATACTAATTTCACCTTTGCAGAGTATAGAGCCAAAGTGCAGGAAGATGCCAGATTATTTGGTCGAAAATTCGGCCTATCTAGGTTTCTACGATCATAATTATTCATACAATATATAAGTCAAATAAATGTATCATTGTTTAGAAAGGGAATAAGAGTATACCACATTTTATGTTTAATTAGTAAAAAACTAGTATGTTCCTATTGTGATACTACATTATGTTTTTGATAATTAAATGTAAGAAGACTATTGTTTGAAGAGATGATATATATTCATGCTTTTACTAGCTATTACCTAAACTTGCTTCTATATACGTGACTTGGAACAATAAAATGCTTAAAGCGGAATATGGTGAGTCAAAAATATAATCGAGTCTGATATTCGAGAATATAAAATTATTAAATAAAATATTATTATATGCACAAAACAATTATGCGTTTACATTGATTTCATAATTTTCATTTGAAATTATGAAATGGTTCATAAAGGAGTCGGGCTTCAACCAAAAAGAGAGGAAGAGTTAAACAACCATGAAGTTGCAGCCCAAGTCCAAGAAAGCTGGGCCCTAATCTGAGAAAGTGGCCCAATTCATCACTTTAATTAGGATACACTTAGAACTTGGGCTTAGATCTAATGTGTAACAAAGAGGATTTCAATGTAAAAATACTATCTTATTTTCAAAAATAGCAACTATTTTCATTTTGGTTTGTTCCTAAAAAAATAAAAATTTGAGAATCTTTCGATTTTAGGATATAGATCCCGCAATCCACTAACTTTACTTTCACTATTTATTCTCTTTTTATCTCTTACTTTACTCATTTTTCTCATCTACTAAACTAATTATGTATTAAAATCTGTGTCGTTTCAATTATTTTTATTTTTTTAATACGAAGGGAATATCAAATTGTGTGTGATATATATACACAGTATTCTACAGTTTCTTAATCATTAGGAATACTACTTATAGTGTACTTTTATAACTAAAACATTCGGTTTGACATATTCTTAGGCGATCAGATGAAATTCTTAGGTACAAACATCGGCTAAGCCGCTTAGAGCACTCCCAATGACACTCCCTTATTTCTCCCTTATTTCTCCCTAACTCCTGCCACATCAGCGCCACATCAGCATCACATTTTATCCCCAGTTTTTAGCCAACTGCTACATTGGTTTCTCCCTTATTTCTCCCTAACTCAACATTTCATTTTTACATCATTATTTTTTATATTATTTAATTTTCCCTACAAATGTATTTAATAAATAGACTAATAATGAACAATTCATCGTTGTATTAATCATTGGAAAATATAATACAACGAGAAAAAAAAAAAACTACAAATAAAAAACGCAAATAAACAAAGATTTAAAAAAAAAAAAAACTAAGACGGAGGGGCCGGAGGGGCGTCGGGATCGAGGCCCATCGTAATCTGCAGGCTTTGGATGCATTTCCAGAGGGCCGCCTTTTCTTCAGGGGTCCCGCCGCCGGTGAAGTACAGCGTGTACATCTGCGTCAGATTGGCGACATTGCTCGAATAAGTGGCTTTTTCTAAGTCGATGTGGGGTTCCGACTCGACTTCCGACGTTGTGCCCTTCCCCTTCCGCCTCCCCTTCGCCTTCTTCGCTCCCTCCGGGCGCTCGTGCGGACCATCCCCACTCAAGTCGATGTGGGTCGCGCTCCCCTCGCTCTCCGAAACGCTAAGTCGCGAGCGCACCGATTTCCCGTGCAGCGCGCGTGCATCCCCGTCCGGAATTTGGGGAGATCCTTCAGCTTATCGTAGATGTTCCAATACTTGAACCCCTTCGACAAGTACTTGCCACAATACCTCTGCATGGCCTCATCTCGGACCATATGCTCGTTCTGGCCACTGGGCATGTTCGCCAACAAGTTAGAATAAATACCGTTGAAGTGGCCGCAGTCCCTCATGAGGCGCTCCCAATGCCGACGGATCGCCTCGCTGCCATGGTCCTTCATTGAGGCAATCTTGTGGCTCCTGTACTTCGCGGCAACCCGCTCCCGAATATGATCTCGGTCACGGTAGTTGCTTTGCGCTCCGCGTTCGTGACGTGTCCGCCCGGCCAGTGGCTATCGGCTCGGACTCTTGCGAGTGTAAGTAGTCCTTACCCGCTTCGGCCTCTCATCGGAATCCGTATCGATCCGCAGCCGACGACGCGGCGCCTTCCCCCTCCCGCTCCTAGAAGGCGGCTCGGTGGGCGTTTCTTCCACCTCGAAGTCCTCCGCGCTCAGTGTCGCGGCCTGAGATTCTTGGTCGCCTGGGGTTGATCCGGGGGTGTCGAACTGGGGCCGATACACATCATCGGCTGGAGAGGGCATTCTGCCGGCAGAGTTGAAGTACGGAGAAAGTCTCCGCGCCGGAGGAGTCTGCAAAGGAGACGGACCCGCGTATGGAAGTTGGCCGGGAGGAGAACCCATCGCCAACAACGAGTGCATCCACTGCTCGTTTGCTTCATCCGTGTTGGGAATTTGTGAACTCGACTCTTTCCCCTTACCCTTACCCTTACCCGAGCGGGAATTTTTCTTCCAAAAGCTCATAATTTTTGGAAGATTGATGAAGATTGAAGATTGGGAGAAGAGATTGAAAATGGAGAGAATGAAGATTGTGGGTGATGAATGGAGGAAGTGGAGGAAATATTTATAGGGGTGGGATGTAAAAATAGCCGTTGGGCCGAAAAAAAAAATTAAATTAAATATCGCCGATTTATCGCCGAGCGTCGCCCAAAGTGGCCGGCGATCGCTCGGCGATAATCCGGCGAAAAAACGCCGCTTGGCGTAAAATCGGTAGGATTTTCGCCGAAAAATCGCCGAAATCCTCCCAATGGCCGGCGATAAGTCGGCGATATCCGGCGATTTTTCGCCGGATTTTCGCCACCCCCATTGGGAGTGCTCTTAGGAATGATTTAAAATAATCAAATTCGATTTTTTCATTTTTTGCTGTCATAAAATGATGATGTATTGGAATTTGAATCCAAAACTTAAATAGGATATACACTAATAATTTTAATATGCACTCACATTTGGAGACTTTGACTGGGGATGAAGATGAGGCTGTTATGTTGAGACGTGGCCGATTATGATATGATGCACAAGGTCTACAATTGCTCTTAAGATTAAGTAGCTATTAAGACTAATTTGTGTTAAGAGTTAAGAAGAATTCGAATTTTTTCCACAACTAATAATTCAAATCTATCTTAATTCAATAGGAAAATAGAGTATATTAGGCGCGCAGAGAAATTGTCATACCTCAAAGAGAGGGTTAATATTGATTGAAAACTATTAGTAAAAAGAATAAATCAATTGATATATTGAGTACAATATATATTGGTAGATTGCCATACATTACAAGTTCGATGATAAAAGTTAGTCCAAGGTATGATTATATGAAAATATATCTAAAAATAATGTGTGTTATTGGTAGGTAGCTCGATGATGAAAATTAGCAAGATATGAAGACAAGTTATCAACAACAAGAAAAAGATATAATAAGACATATTAAATACTCAAAAGTAAAAGTATTGATTAATGATTCCTAAAGTCATATGTTGGTAATTGAATGTGTGGATTGGACAAAAGAAAAGGGCAATTTTTTTTGTCCAGTCTTAGTTTTAAAGTAAAATGGACCATTCGTGAAATAGGGACACAAACAAAAAAAAGTTGTGTTACCAAAATCCATTCAAATTGAATACTTACAAAGTATTTCTATTGGAATCACTCTTCTTTATGAGAGGTGCACTAAAATTGAATAATAGTATTATACAGTAGGTACTTTTGAAAATATAATAATCTAAGGTAAGAGAATAAATGAGGTGTCCTCGTGTCCATAGTTTAAACTGCTAGTATAATGTCGCACACTTTAATATGAAAATTAGGAAAAGAAAACTTAGTTTATTATGCAAAGGAGATTAATCTAATGATTGACAAGATTTACAAGCTTTTAAGAAATTCAACAATAGTTTTACGCATACTGTGTTCCTTTGTTATCAAGTTGAGTCTTCTATGTGACATCTTTTATTTAAGAATTATTTCCGCGTGAAGTTAAACATGTATTGATATCACAGAAGTATATATCATATACTATATTTTCAATTTCTTGTAACACGTGACAGTCATCTATAATTACTAGTACTACAGATAGAAGATGTTACGTAATTATTAATAGATTATTATTTGGCTTTACTTTGATGTGGATTGTGGAATCTTGCCCTTAGACCAAAACAATTAAACCAATAACCCCACTCCCCCTGACTAGTAAGCTTTACAATCATGAAATAAGTAAGTGCGTGTCAAATTATTATTGTCCAATTTGTGTTGTTGTATGGCTAAACTAATTATATAAAATGAATTTTTGTCCAATTTGTGGTGTTGTATGGGTAAACTAATTATAAAAGCATTTATTTTTTACTTTTGCAAATTTTGGTTGCTTTGGAATCTGAGACTAGTACCAAAAAACAATATGCAAATTGTGGTATATATGTGGGTGGCTAATTAATTCTCGGAGATGGGAAAGTGAAACCCATCCAAATTGTTCAAACCGTAATTAGTAGTAATTACTTTAGAGAGTGGAGATATTTTAGGGAGGATGACATATAAAAAATCCGCAGCCACGTCAGCAAAAGGAGAGATGAAGACGAAGGTGGGCCTGTCTGATGCAATATTGTTAAGTAGTAGTACTAAACTACTAATGGTATATGGAATTTGATGTCAAAGGTTGATTTGTAGTATTTGAGCAGTAGTTATATAGTGAGCAGCATCTTTGCAGTGCTAGAAGTAGGAGGATTGAGGTATGGAGGGATCAGGTGAGGGTCGGGCATGGTCCATAAGCTTGCTGCTGCTAGCCTTAACTCTTGCCGTTAATGCTGATAGACGCTCTCTGCTTGCTAACGGCCTCGCCGCTACTCCTCCTATGGGGTAACCCTAACCCCTCTCTCTATCTCATATAAATTGTGTTCTTTACTTCTATATGGAACTGCATTTTACATTTGTCATCTCACAATTTTTGTATCTCACTCTGTGGATTGTGTGTGTTCTGCATTTAATTGGTCAACCCTATCTTAATACTCTTTGGATCTTTATCTGTATGCTAAACTGTTATACTAAGTTACATGCACTTTTTGATTGATTAATCTTTTTCAGATGGAATAGCTGGAACCATTTCAACTGTTTTATTGATGAGCAAATGATTAGACAAACTGGTATGCAATTCTTGATTCATTCTTTTCTATTCTGTTTTTAACACTAATCCAAATAATTCCTGTGTTTATTAGCTGATGCTCTTGTCTCAACTGGCCTTGCGGATCTCGGATATAAATTTGTTAACATCGGTAGGTCTTGAGCTTCATGATTCTATATTCTCACCGCTCATTGCCTTTACTGCTCAATCATCTCATTCTTAAACTTTCTGCAGATGACTGCTGGGCTGAAATCTCTCGAGACGAAAAGGTTCACAACTTTTGCAGTGTTTTCTACTGATTTGAGCTATTATAGATGATAATGGCTGTCTTGGTTTACTAAATGGGAATTGTGTTTCAGGGCAGACTAGTGCCTAAGAATTCCACATTTCCTTCTGGTATTAAGGCTTTGGCCGACTACGTCCATAGCAAGGGACTTAAGTTGGGAATATACTCTGATGCTGGGTAATTTTGATTCTTCAATTGATGTGTGTGTGTGTGTGTGTGTGAATATATGAGTGCATCTGATCCAAATGCATAATTTCCCTGCAGCTATTTCACTTGTAGCAAGAAAATGCCTGGTTCACTCGGACACGAGGAGCAGGATGCAAACACCTTTGCTTCATGGGTAAACAATACGATTTTTGATTGTTCGTCATTGCAAATTCTATGTCACATTTCATTAGTGTTCTCGTATAATTAGCCTAACTATTATTAGTAGTACTAGACAAGTGGAACGTTTAGTTTTCTGAGTTTCTAGCTCAAGACAGAAATTTAAGTAAATTTCCTAATTCCTGCAGGGCATAGACTATCTGAAGTACGATAACTGTAACAACGACGGATCAAAGCCAATAGTCAGGTAACAAAAGCACTTCATACATAGCTGATTCTCATCGTTCGTGTGCTTTTACTTCCTTGCTGAATGTGATTCTCCTTGTTTAGATATCCAGTCATGACAAGAGCTCTCATGAACGCTGGCCGCCCTATCTTCTTTTCGCTGTGTGAATGGTATCTTTCTTGTATCTCTTCTACCGTTTCAATGCCTACCATATTATTTCTGTGTCCTTAAAGTTTATGATTCTCCTATCACTGAATTAGGGGAGATATGCACCCAGCCTTGTGGGGTGCAAACGTAGGAAACAGTTGGAGAACCACAAACGACATTTCTGATAATTGGGATAGGTATAATTGTCTCTTTAACATTGTTTGATACTTGAATGTTTTGCATTTCCAAGATTGTTCTTTACATATTCTGATCCTCCTACAGCATGGTTTCCCGAGCAGACCAGAACGAGGTCTATGCAGAATATGCCAGACCAGGTGGCTGGAACGGTATGTACATTATACACGGCCTATATAAACTATATATAGACGACCTAATTTGTGACAATCAAGAAAAATGATGTCTGCTTGAAAATGGATTTGTTGTCTACAGACCCTGACATGCTTGAGGTTGGCAATGGAGGAATGACCAAAGATGAGTACATAGTCCATTTCAGTTTATGGGCGATTTCCAAGGTATTTTTACTCTACCAAAGATAAGTTTTTTTCTCCGTGGCCATATTCATACCGATGTCCCACGCTTGATCCTTCATTCGTAGGCTCCACTTCTTATTGGTTGTGATGTGAGAAATGTGACTAAAGAAACAATGGAAATCATATCAAATAAGGAGGTGATCGACGTTAACCAAGGTAACCAAAAACCACCTACATAATTCACAACCCTCAGTTGGCCTAGTTCGCTTAGAGTTTGTGGTGCCATTATTTGCAGATAAGCTAGGTGTTCAAGCGAAGAAGGTCCGAATGGAGGGAGATCTCGAGGTAAATTCTTGCTTAGATAGAGTGACGAGTGACGTGTTTGGAAATTTGTAAAACATAGTAAATTGTTGTTGGGTTGTTCCATAGGTGTGGGCAGGGCCTCTTTCTGGGTACAGAGTAGCAGTGGTGTTGCTCAACCGGGGGGCATGGCGTACGGTGATGACTGCTCGTTGGGACGATATCGGCATCCCTCCGAGTAGCACTGTGGTGGCAAGAGACCTGTGGCAGCACAAGACATTGAAGCAAAGATTTGTGGATATATTGACGGCAACAGTGGATTCTCATTCATGCAAGATGTACATACTCAAGCCTATATCTTGAGGGATATCTTGAATAATAGCTGCTTTGAATAAGGGCTTCCCACAAACATTTGTATGGAACAAATTATTGCTAATTAATTTCGTGTGTTTTTGAGATTGAGGGGTCACTATCACTGCTTAAATAGATGCCAAGAACATTCCAAATCAATCACAAGTTACTTATGATTTCTACAAAACTATAAATGAGATTATTGTATCCATTTTATGCTGGAAAGTTATTTCAACTGAATTTATGGTACATTTTCCTTTATTTTAAAAAAAAAATGGTACAAGAATGCAAATAAAAAAGGGGTCTCACACAATAAATATCAATCACACAACATCAATCAAGCAAAGAAGAATCAGTTTGTACGAAATTTCAACCTACATTCAAATCTATGTCAAGGTCACATCGATTGGACAAAAGTAAGGAAAAAAAAACACATGAATTTCACAAATAATCTCCATGTTACAAAGCAATGTTACACACCTAAGCTAATGAGGCAAAACAAAACAAAATAAAACAAAACAAAATATAGGCCAAGAAAGCACTATATATATATATTTAGGAGATTGGTAAGGTTATTGCTCGAGGATACAGCATATATTTCTTAGTCAAAAACACTCGCATATCAAAACACTCTTACATCATACAAAGCAAACTTGCTCTATGCCCCTTCAACTGGATCTGCACAAATCTCTCTAAACTACAAACAATTCATCTTCACTCGAGAATACCAAGTTGACGTTTGGGTTAAGACAACAAAACAGTAAGAATGGATCTGCGTCCACTGATGAAGCTTCAGCCACTAGCAGTTTTGAGTGGCAGCCACCAGGTCGTCCATCACCTAACTTTAAGTTAAGATAAAGAATCAGGTCAATAATTCATCTGAGCACGGATTTACAAGCACTATCGTCTTTCGAGCATAACAAATTAGGGCATTTCCACAGATTCAGAATCTGCAGTCCCCTCCCTGGAAGCAATTCCGTCTGCCCCGTATGTATAGTGCTGATATAGTGTGAACATTAGACACTCAAACTTCCTGAAGCGCCAGATTCAGTTCGTGTGCTGATTTGGCGATATTACCCCCTCTTCTGCAAAACAAAACAGCAGACAGAAGTTGGGATTTTGCATCAACCTGAAGCAGTATTTTCATGAGAAAAACATACCTTGAAAGAGCTGGAAGGGAGCATTTCAATTTCTCAAGTTCCACATAGCAGAGATTGCAACGCTCCAGCCTTGAGCCAAAGAAAGCAATGGTAAGATAGTTTTAAGATGACAATCATACATTAAATTATGCGAATAATAGTAGCAATGGAACAGCAATGTGCAAGAATAAGCTAAAGAGAGTTGTGAAGAAGAACCAGCCAGACCTTTGCTCTGCCTCGATGTCAACACCAACAGATGCAGGCCCTGACAGTGAAGAGTAAATCACAGAGCCAAATACTCTCACCAATTTTATGAGCATATCCAATGCTATATCTTGATGCCTACAGGATTAAAAGTTGTCAGTTTTAAAAAGACCACCAGAAGCTGTTCTTGCTCTTATTCACAAGACACGAGACCAACTGCAAGAAGATAAAGTTTTCAAGAAACATCACCATAACCTTCTAGGCACAAGAGTGAAAAGTCATTGAAACTTATCTCTTATTAGATAAGTATAATATACTTATGTTTTATTCTTTTTATCAAATAAATAGCACTGCTACACGCTGAATGCACATTCTTTCTGCTAGTATTATAATTGAAAGGACAACTAATTAATCTTGAGATTCAACGATATAACCCTAAAACAAAGTCATGATGCCATATCTAGAAAAAATACAGTGGCAAGGTTTTGTGCTTTATTTATATAATAACGAGAGCAAGGCTCTGCTGGATCCAGCGTGCAACAATATAAGCTAAAGATAATTAGAAGGTTGACAACACCAAGGAAACTAGCGAAATTGTACTTGGCTCATTCTTGCTTAGTACCTACTCTATCATCAGCATTCATCACACTAATACCATGTTTTTCTATCCTTCAAATGGTAAGAAACTTAGAATAGGTTTGCTTCGGTCTTGCAGAAACTACAATCTGCTGACACATTCCAACTAGTAAACAGATCCAATGAAACGAAGAGGTTAATTGGTCAATAATGTTAGGGTAAAATATATTCATTATTTAATTATTTTCAGCCATTTCAACAAACAACAGCACTTGGTTGCTAAGAAGCTTTCTCTTCTTTGGGGTATATTACCTACATGTCACAACACTAAGATGGTGTCAGATGACTCAGATTGCTAAAAAGGTCAAAAATTAATATGGGCCTGCTCACCTGTCCATATCACTTTCCACAAGTCCCGTCAGGAGTGGCAAAAGACATGAACAAATATCTAATGTGACAACATCAGTTTTTTCTGCCAATAGGCTCATTACATCAGCAAGCACCTGCAACACGAGGAGGATTAGAAAGAGAAGAATGAGTAATCTGCTAGTTGCATAACAGTTCTCATTATTCATCCATTAATCATAGATATCAGTATAATACTCACACTTTGGTCACCCATTTTGCTGATTGCACTAAGAGCCCCTCTTATATCATGCCTCTGCCAGTAGTTAAGGACTATCTGGCCATGAAGAAAACCAAGCACAATCAACAATTGTATAGAATTTAGTCACTCTAACCTACAACAATCTCAAAGAAAATAGATAGGCATTACTATCCAGAATCTATCGGAGGATATCTCAAGCATATAATGCAAAAAGGTAGAAACCTTGAATTGAAATAGTGCATAACGAGTGACCTAAGTTGCTAGAGCCATGAAAGGCAGTGTTTGGCAGGAAAATAAGGAAGTAATCATGATGTGCAGCATGTGCTAAATCCAGTTAGCAGTAAAGCACTGAGATATCACTAGCACTTCTAAATAACTGAAACTACCATTGGTCTATCTATGGTTCTATGAGGTTTAATATAATGCGATGTGAGAACTTAACATCCCCACAGAATGCTTCTGATCAAATATTATGAAAAGCAATTCTATTCCATGGTATGATAACTCTAATAGCAAAAAATGGCACTCTACATGAATCTATTAAGAAATGCAGTGCCATTATAAGGAATAAAATCGATATTAAGATAATACAACAACAAAATACCTGCAGTTTGCCTAATCGAGACCTCATTGAGCCAACAAATTGATCATGTTGCTGTACCAAATCAGCAATAGTATCTTCATCACTAGCAGAGACTGACTCGTTTTCATCAGTTGAAGGATAAAATTGAGCCTTTAGATCATTGCCTCTGCAAAAGCTAAGTATCATAAATAGATGGTGATCAAAATTTCAGGAGGATTGCCAGCTACAAAAGTAGATAATGACAAGAACATGGTAACATTAGCATTTGTGGGAACAAAACTAGTTTAAATTAGCAGAATATCTATATATTTCGGTAATTGGAAACCTAAGCAACAAAAAAGTGTGAAAGTCCCAATGGCCAATTCCTTATAAACAACAAAGCAAAATACACCTCCTATCAAGATCAGGGTCATATAAAAATAATAAGTGGGTTTGGGGTCAAACAGTGGTTGGAAATCAAGGCATATGTGCCCTAGATAAAATTGAGGGTACTTACAGCATTTAATCTCCCAGAGATATTGCTTGAAGCAATACCTGGACGGTAAGAACTTCTTCCTTTCTGTTCCCAGTTAGGGAGAATCAGCTGTGTTCTACCTAGTGTTATTAAGAGTAATGAGGAAGTGTTCATAACACTGCAGAACCCTTATATACAAGTAGTTTCAAGTAGTAAAGCACAGTAGCACACTACATTCTGTAGTTATACCTCCTCTTTGACCTTCTACATGAGATGCCTCCACATTCATACTATTTCCTCGAAATTCATCTGTAATAAAAAAGCTATCATTTTCAATCATATGTAACCTAGAACATTAGGATGGTACAGAATAGAGAAGGTTCTGCAACTTTTACAATAAAGTAAAACCAGATTAGTCTCTTATTTTCGACCACTGAATC
Organism: Salvia hispanica; assembly: GCF_023119035.1. Lineage (NCBI taxonomy): Eukaryota > Viridiplantae > Streptophyta > Magnoliopsida > Lamiales > Lamiaceae > Salvia > Salvia hispanica. The sequence goes on from NC_062967.1 coordinate 46,803,263, forward strand.
ATAATTACTGCACTCAAATTTGACATAAAAACACTGGACTCATTATCATTAAACTTGTTTTCCTCGTGCTACAATTATGGATCAACTTCGTTCTGAGACAGTACTGCAGCCAAAAGCACACAACCTCTCCAATTAGAGCTGCGTCTCAGATTGCGCAAAATACTTAAGAGCTTTTAGATTTTGCAATTAATAGTTTATTCTTACCCAACAGATTCAGAAATACAAAATTTAGCCACTGCATGTGGAACAAACACTCTACAAGCTCACCAAAATGGGGCCTTCCACACCATAACTCATTTTTATACTCAGCCAGAGTTTCTTCCAATAGTATGTGAAACACTCAGCCAGAGTTTCTTCTTTTAAAATCTACTCCTAAGAACTTATTCTCCTCTCACCAACTAGTCTACATTGAAAGAGTCCACTAAAGTCCAAGCTACAAGAGAAAATGCTACTCCAGAACAGGTTTGCAATAAGAAAAGAACATAGCAAATATTCAAAAATGATAAGAAACAAAAAGAAAAAGGGACACATACAACTTTCATGCTGATATCTAGCAAGGGTATCTATAGCAGCATTTGTATCAACTCTTCTTGAAATCATATGTTTATCATCTCTGGCTTTTCTGTCTGCAGCAAGTCCACTCATTGAGTTCTTAACTGATGCACTGAAAGTTCTATCTGGGACATTCGAATCCATGGACTTTGGGGGCTCATTATCGGGCTGAGTAGGAATATTAGTTCTCTCAAAAACATCTCTGGTGTTAATAGTTTTACTAACATCAGAAGTTTTGGACTGTAAATGCAAAGGTACAGCTTTAACTGGAGCATCTTCTTTTCTAAATTCATTAACTTGCTCAGCTCTAGGATTATTTCTTGGCACAATCACAGGTATTACATCAGATCTGTGGAATAAGACATTTGCTACTGATTGGGCCTTTGGGGCTTGCCGCTTCGGGTTTGTTGAACTGGAAAATGATGGTGCATTGGCCTGCATTGTCTTTGAAACAACACTGATATTTGACTTTTGAGGAGTGCTTGGAGTAGCTACAGTGAGCAGGTAAAAGAACATTTAGTTTAACTGAAAAATCAAATACAGCTGAGGGAGGGACTGTACAGAACACAAAAATGAGGCTTACATGCACTTGATTTAGAATCCTTATCTGAGTTTTGGGGGACAGAGAGCCTTGTAAGAGATCTAGTTTCCTTCACCGCCTCGGCATTATTTGAAATAGAAAGCCTGCCCAAATTGACCTTCACATTATCCTCTGTGGTTACTGATGAACCACCAGAATTTGATTTTGCATCATTATCACCAGTTAATCGAGCAGTTTTTCCAATAGCATATGGTTCAATCCGCTGGCATCATCACAAGGGGGAATAACAGTCAGGAGTTTGGACACAAACAACATGAGGGTTTTATGAATAGTAGAAACTATGACTTTGTTAATCATACCGAAATGTCTACAACCCAAACTCCAACACAACTCTGATTATAAGAACATCCTAGAAGCTTTCCTTCATGGATATTCATATCTGATAGTTTAGACCACCCCACATCTACAGTATCATGACTTCTGATTGGCTCCCATGAGAAAACCTACGGCCAAGGCATAAAGAAAAAAAAAAGAATATTAGATGGGACATACAACAGCCTAATATATACAGTACCTTGGAAATAACTAAAACATCAAGAGCATACTTTCAAATTTTCATGCAAGCCACAAAGCAGGGTTTTCCCATCAGGATTGAAGATCATACTGCGTACTCCGGTGGTCTGGATTTGGAACAATTAAACAATAATTACTCAAAGCTCAGTCAAGAATGCCAATAACCGGCCTAAGTTAGAGAGTTAAAGATAGGGGAGATATGTAGAGAAGCTGCAAGGAGCAGAATTAGGGATTAAATTAAAAAACCTCAGGTGCAGTCGAGCCAATTAGCTCAAATGTTTCAAGATCCCAGAATTTTACAGTTCTGTCAGCTGAGCCTGTCAGAGAATTAAAAAATAAAACAAAAAAAAAAAAATCAGAAAGTATAGCAATCATAAAGATACTCAGCAGAAAAACTGAAAGTAATAGTTTAATAAACCATATTTCATGACAGCACACGGTGAATATAAATAAGAAAAATGCAGATGTTGATCAAAAGGAAGAAAAGCTTGATCTCTTTTTCTTAAACCATTAGTAGAATACATTCTGCTTAAGAATTTGGAACCATAAAGTGAACCCTAATGCAAACCACTATAAAAACTTGTGACGTTTCAGGAACTAGCTATGAAAAGTAAAAACATCAAGTCTCTAAGAAGTTCAAAAATATGACTTAGGAGAATAAGTGTGACATTAATCTTGCTTCAGTAACACCTAAAGAAACCTGTGGAAAATGTGTATCAACAAGAGTTTATTTAAGATTCCATCAAATGATTATGGTTAAAGTAAGAAGTTGAAATAAAGTGTTGTATTTGGAAAGATGTCTGTATTACATCATTAACTGTAGCCTCTTTAGCACCCCCCCCCCCCAATTAATTTATCTTGCGATCCCACCATTTCCTGGGATGTTCATTTTCTTTACAATTTTTAAGTGTGAATGTTATGTTTCACCTTTTGACAATTTTTGGATGGAGTTAACCTTTTTCAGAGGATGATGAGGATGTCAAGAGGTATGTATGAAATTCATCTAGTGTCTTTGCTCATCCTTTCTTCCTGAAATTTTTCTTTATTGAAAATTCTTACCCTTCATTTGCCTTTTTAAATCCACTTGGAACTTGGAACTTGGAACTTGGAACATTTCAGTACTTAGAAGTTAGAATATCCAACTCTTCTCGTGGTTGTTTTCTAGGATAAGTTGCTTGACAGCAGTATGTATTATACAGATGTTACTCAAAATTCCTTCTCTCAATAAGTTGGTGCATTCTAACAGGAACCAGCCTGAGGGTATTAGTCTAACAATGATTCGATACATACAATGTAGAAGGATCCATCATGGAAATAAATAAATAAATGCTTCCATACAATGTAGAAGGATTCATCCTGGAAAAAGTTAAGTATTATGGGGAGTTTGCAATGATCATTTTTACTTTAATAGTTTAATTCGAATAAAATTTTATGTTTCTTATGATCTTATCCCAAACAAAAATTATGCATTAATAAGTTAACAAAACAAAATGATTGTGCTTAGGAGCTATCCCTGCATCATGTATTTTAAACAACATAATTTATGCAAATCCTACTGGCAACTATCCAAAGTACTCTGAATACATGTTCCTCGATTATTTCTTGATCCTCAGTTCTATATCCTTTATTTCCGTTTTCAGTTAGAAACGGGCAATAAATTTAATAAAATATGATTATTTTCACTTAGGACACTAGGGCTAGATGAAAATATAGACCGATCCGGATCCACTGTACAAAATCGAAATGCCATAACATCAACCACATCAAGAAAAAACACTTGATGAGTTAATCAATGGCTATTTAAATACAATGTTCAGCAATAATAGAAAGAAGAAATGAGCAGATATCATATAAGTATCAAATAATTACAAGGAACAGAAACTAAGTAACTTTCTATTAGATACTCCTACAATTTAGTTTTTGCTCGACTACTTTTTCCTATTATCCTTAAGAAAAATGCTAATGATTGTTCACTTGGCTGGAATATTGCACACACACCTCCCAACAAAAACAAGAAAATGTACCATAGACTTGATAGAACTAGTTGCTTATTAATATTGCTACATTCTTAGTAATCTGATTCTTCTTTTTCTAGGGTGTTTAAAGGGGCAGTCATTCCATTTGTTTCATCTATTGTAGAATATGACAACAGCAAGACATTGCAAACAGCTTATGACCACATAAGTTTAGCAAATGTAGCAATGCAAAGATACCTGTTGCCAGCAAAAACTCATGTGGATGGAAATCGATGGACTGAACCTGGCCTTCATGGCATTTGAAATCATGCAAAAGCTTGCCAGCGGTTAAATCCCATAGCTGCATTTGCAGGACCAGAAAGCAATCAGAGAGATTGAGCTGTTCTTTTGTAAAGTGCAATATTGCAGCACAAAACCTTTAAAAACTAGTATGGCATTTGAAATCATGCGAAAACTAGTATTTAATTGATGCATACGTTGAAATTTCCATTTCAAAAACAGAAAGCAAAACAAGACAGTAAGAGGGCTAGATAAGTCAAGACTATTTAAACAATAACATGATAAAAGAAGAAACAAGATGTTTGAGTTCTATGCTAGATCAACTACAAAGAGAAAGGAGGAAGTGTTGAGGGTAGAAAAATGGAATTAAAGATTTTAACCTTCACAGTGTTGTCCTCTCCACCAGAAACAACCCACCGCCCATCAGGAGTAAACCTGATTGTGTTAACTCCTCGAGTATGACCCTTGTAGGTGTGTATACACCCCTTCCTTCTGATATCCCATATTTTGAGATTTGTGTCCAGGGAACCAGATGCAAAGAACTCTCCAAAAGGATGAAAGTCCAAGGATATGCAATTGGAGCGGTGACCAGTGAGGGTACGCATGACTATAAAAGATATGAAAAAGGTTAAACAGATGAAAGTCAATGGCTTCCCCTGGTTGTTAAACTATGTTGACAAATTAAAAAGTAGAAAGCTTACTCTTAGCCTCTTCCAAATCCCAGAGCTTAATGGTACCACTAGCTGCTCCAGCAGCAACCAAAATCTCCGATGAATCAAAGCTAACTGAATCAATTCCACTGGAATGGCCTGACAAACTCTAAAGGATTGGAAGTTCTCAGAAGCTATCTTGTAAAGACATAGGGAATAAGCAACAACAGCAATTAAAATTGAAAAACCTCATTACTTACAAGATAATGTTGGCTAAATTTTAAAAAAAATAAAATGGAAATGGTATCTTCCTTATACAAATACAACCCATAGCCCCTAGGCCCATTCCCATAAGCCCTGCAAAGGATTATAGCTACAACTCTGACAAGACTCACTTGGGGGGACATGAGAGAATAACAATCTTGTGTAGCTCATTAAAACAGGCAAGAAAAAAAAATGGATGAAACGAATAATGCAAAAATGGAAGTGAACTGACCAGTATGGCATTGGGCTTGCCAATAGCCCAGAGATTGACCTTGTGATCTTCTCCTCCAGTCACAAGAACCCTTGATGATTTCCTCCCGATCTTTAGGCAGTTCACACTAGAAGAATGAGCTACAAATTCCTCTGCGACAAGTTTTTGTTAAGGCATTCAAATTAAAATTTTGCTTACTTTTTAACTTCCTCTTAATGATCTATGAGGTATCCAGAGAAATGACAATTCGCAGAAAGGATACGTAGCTTGTAAGCACGTTTGGTGGTGGTCGTCATTTCCTAACTTTGAAAGTGGAAATCAAAATGCGAAAAAAACCCTAGCACAAACTCCGCCTCACCGGCGAAATTCGGAGACAGTGCGGTAGATCCCAGAAGAAAAACGCCAGACCACATCCGCAACCATCCAATAAAGCGTAAATTTAATTGCTCATGTCGTGTTCGACGAAATGACAGAATCAGTTTCCAATTCCACTTCCTCTTCCTTATGTGTGGGGACGAGAAAACAGAACTGAAGACGGTGATTCGAGCAGCGGAATAGAAGAAAACAAACAATTTGAGGGATATCTGCAAAGTGTCCGCCGCAGAGATACAATGCACCTCCAGTCCCCAAAACAATTACACTCAGTGTGCGCAGGTGTGTGTGTGAAAGAGAAGGAAAGAGAGGGGTTGTTTTCCAGATCCCAGCTTGGCAATTACTCTGGATTGAAACCTCGCAGCTTCAGAAATGGAAGATCGCTTTCAAAGTATTTGCAGTGGAATGAATTTGAAATGCGAGAGGAGTGTTGGTGAATTTTTTGGTTTGGGATTTGAAGTTTGAACGGTGAACCAACCAAACAGATTTAGAATGCTCTTTTTCTACTCTATTTTTTAAATCCAAATGCATTCGCAATGATTAAATCTCTATCATTTATTATGTGTCAAACTCTAATTATTACTTAAAACATAGTCCTGCTACATAAGTAGAAAATTAAATGATGAATATACCTAAATATTCAAGTCTTTTTTTTTCTTTATATTACTATTATTACTACATAAAAAATTGTGTATATTTTTATTAATAACTATTTGTATCTTTAAAAAAAGTGACAATTCTTGTCAATTAAAATAATTGTTATAAAACTGATAATTGATCTAAACAAAAATTAAATAGGGTTGGATTGGATTTGGTCAAGTTTGACCCCATGCAAAGGGCCGGCCGGCCAGTCTATATTGGTTTGAAAATTTACTGATTTGAATTTTATCACTACAATAAATAATTAAAATGTGGAGTAACAATATGTAATAAAATATTTATAACACGTTTGCCCTTCTCATAACTTATTTATTAATTTTATTTTTACATATCATGTACTCCTACTATTAAACTAAAAGTTTATAATCTTTTAGATGCATATCATTTATCTTAACAGAAATTATAATATATAGGAAAAAATCTGTGCTGAATGCTAAAAATGAAGAAAATAGAAAATTTAAAGACCCCATCTCATTTATTAAAACTATGTCTATTGCCATGAGTATTCAATTTGAAATCATAATTATTTTCACAAAGTTCTAACTTTGACCTTCCAATCAATTTTATTTACAAAGTCAGCTTTATAAGGAGTAATAGATTAAAACAATTTTATTAATTTACAATTATTGTAGTAACTTTTAGAGGTTGCAATTACATTAATAGATTCTTTTTTATATTTAAAACATTCTCAAATATTTCTCACATGGCATCACTGCTGTATTCTACATAAAGTGGATGAGTGTGTTATGTTTCAGTATACAAAACACGAAAATTCATTGCACATGTTAAATGTTACTCGAGCAACAAAAATTGGAGGTACCATAGGTCCATAGTTACAACAAAAAGGGTCAACATGTCAAATGACACTTTTAGATAATAAAAATTAAACGCGAACCTACAATTTAAACAAACTATAAAAGATAGTCGTTTTTTTATATTGGCACCCAATATCACAAAAATTCAAAATTTTATTTTTTTACGAATTTGAATGCATATAATATCGCGAAGTTAAATAGTTGAATTTTTCCCACCAGTGACAAAATCCAGTACATTTCATTTGTTATTACTTCACATAAAAATGATAGTGATGTGATGACAAAGTCCCTAAAAGTCGAATATGGTTATCCGTAACATTTTAATGTAGCCGGCATTTTAGTCGGTGGAAAAAATTCAACAATAATTTAAATTCATGATATTATATGTTAAGTTCAAAGTGTATCAAACCCAACACACCAAAACTCTAAACTATGTACACCACTCCCACATCCATCATGCGATGGAGTCAATCACGCATAATATATATGTATATAGATATATATCTCATCAATTGATACTGTAGTAGAAGAAATGCTTGTGGCTGCACATCATGGCTTGATCAGAGGTTAATAGACCAGTCATAATCCTGGTAAGCTATGTTGACAGAGCCCCCATCACTAATGAGGTGCGTCAAAAGGCCTGTCTTACTTGCATCCAAGTAGTTGATGATCCAATTCGGGATATCTTTTTCTTGACCAAAATCAGCACTGTACCTGCAACGTTCAAAAGTTGAGGACGTCGTCTATTTCATGGAGATGGTATGGTTTAGCTTAAGAGATCTCACTCACCACTTGAAAATACGTGGGAGGTAGACCGTCCTCTTGGCCAGGTCCACCTGCATGCCGTCCTCCCTCTGGAAATACTCCCTTGCAGCGTTCTTCAGTTCAGATTCGATACCCTGGCATTTGAAGAATCTGATTGATGGGCTTCCTCTTGTTGCATTCCACATCCCAAAATGGATCAATTGATTCACTTTGTCAAAACTCAACTGCAGAAACAATGGCATGCTGGGATATTTAGTGAAAAAGCATTTTACAGCTGAGCACATTAAGTTGGGCAGAAACACAAGTTTCTTTACCTCAAGGCGTTTGTCGCCTTTGCTGAAGGGCTTTATTAACGAGAATGGTGGTCTACGGTTGCCTCTGAGAATGCCATTTCTAATAGAATTCAAAGAATACGGGTGGCCCCCGATTACATACATGAAATCAGAAAAGAAGGGTCTCCTATCAATCATTCCTCCAGGGTGACCGATTCTGATAACAGCGTGGATGGCCATACTATTGTGCAGATTCAAAAAGAATGCCAGCTTCTCATCATGGGAAAGAGTGAGGAGGTCTACTCTCTGAAGCTCCTCCACCACATTTATATATCTGCATTTGAGAATAAAAATTCAAATTTAGTTTACCAAGTATTTCCTCCACACATTTACTGAAGCAACAAGCTCAAGGTTCAGATCCACATCACCTCCGGAACTCTTCGCTGTTGCTGATTCCAAGGTAATCAAGATGGAGTCGGTCATCTGAGGCGTAGGACTCGAGTATGGCCGACATTATACAGGTGAGCCTTCGGCTCAATGCAGCCACGTCCTTGGGCTCAGAATCATTCACCACTCCTCTGAAGTTGTAACATTTTGGTATGAAGGGCTCGTGCTCTAGGAATCGATAGAAGTGATTCCCATCCTCGAATTCATTATCACTGCATCAACATACAAATTTTACATTCCACGCTCTAAATATGCAGTATCTTTTCCTGAGTTCATGAAAAACGCTCTTACCCGAAGACATGATGAATAAAATGCCTTCTTGCAAGCTGCTTTCCTATCTCAACGGCCTGAGGAAGTAAATGATGTAAAAAAAGAGCATGCAGGCACTACAGTAGAATCCAACGAGTCATTCTCTGAACCATTCACTTTTCGAAATAGCTAGGGGCGTGTGAAATAAACACATGAAATTAATACTTAATCCAAAAGTCAACTTACCCTACTGCTATAATTAAAGAGGGAAAAATCTTCTACTACTATAAAATAACTATTGCCACATCACACAATTATGAAGCCTCTCCAACTTTAAATCGACGCCTATCTTGCCAAAATTATCGGCATTAACGAAGATGCGAATATGGAATTGAACGCCATAACCGACCAACATAATTCAATTGTAATGACCATTATATCGAAAGTTGACATGCAAAACACCACCTACCAAGTAAGAACTAAAAGCATTAGCAATGGAAGGCTCTCCCGTAGGACCCTTCTTTTTTTATTATTTCCACATTATCAATTTTTGAGAGGGCCTATCTTCCCACAATGAAAGGGCCCTCTCATTTCCACATCATTATTTATTTTGTTTTAAATTTGTAGCACTTATATTTTTAATATGTTAACAAATTAAATAAATTTAAATACAAAAAAATATTAATACGCAAATTGTAGTTGTATTGCAAGATTGGAAAATAGAATACAACTAGATGGGGAAAAAAATTCAAAAAAATAAATGGAAATAGATATATATATATATATATAAAATAAGAAAAAATTCAAAAAAAAAATGAGAGTGCCTTCGATCGGCCCTTCCTCCACAATGGAGGGCCGATAGAAAAGCCTTCTCATCGGCATAGGCCGATATATCGGCCATTTGGGGGAGAGGGGTGGGGGGCGATCGACGGCCCCTCCGCTGCTATGGTGGTGCGATGAGGGCCGATGGGGAACGCCTCCATCAGCCCTCCATTGCTAATACTCTAATTATCAATATGCAAATATTTATCAACGAATTTTATGAAGTCGGAAATCAATTTAAAGCATTAAACAATCGGCTCAAGAAAGCATATCCTAACACTCTGTTGAAGTCAATATAACAAATAAATTAGTGCAGTCATTTATCATAATCCTCGTTCTAAGGAGCTAAAGAAACCTTATGGACTAAAAACATTAAAAAATAATGAACCCCTAATTAGTACACTAGACGTAAAAAAATCAACCGTGCGTGCACTATTTTTTTTATAAATTTTTTATATTCTTTAACAAAACGAGTAAGAATAGGTAAAGAGTGTAATCATTGATCCCCTTGTGTCCTTAATTATTAGCGAGATCACCCACATTAAACAGTTCTATAAGTTACTTTCAACAATCCATATCCATCCAGTAAACTACTCTCAGCGGTCTGGGTATTCATATACGAAAGATCACCAAAAACAATATTTTCATCAAAAAATTACTAATTTATTAACACCCTGTCTTATTTTCAGCGTATTAGAAGTTATTAGAAGTTATTATACTACTCCTATTTTTCAGTTTATGCCTACTAGAAGTAATTTAATATGTCGTGGTCGTCACTAAGATTATAAAAAATTTAGGGGAAAATTGTATAATCGAAAAGGTAGCCCATGTTGTACTACCAATAAACAACACACGAATTTGTTTCAGAATTATTCAAAACAAAGCACATGAGCGATTTATTTGCACCGGTTTTGATGCATCGATAAAGGTCGGTAAAAACAAATTGATCAGTTTATAAGTGTATGCATATTCACGAAAATATTATGATGAAATCCACAGATTTCCCTAAAAATAGAAATCAAAACAGCAACAGATGTAACCAATGTTTGGAATTTGAATCGTAAAATTAATTAAGTAATAAATAAGAGGGAGAAAGTACCTTTTTCCGGCCGCAATCCAATTGGTGGATGAGCTCTTCCACGAGCTCCGCGCCGGAGAAGCAATTCTTCACGAATTTCATCTTCGTTATGCGATCCTGGATCGGCACTCTCTGCCGCACTACCTTCACAATCTCCGCCATCTCATCCATCGCCGCCACCTCGCCTTCCTCATCGAATCCGTACACCGGCGGCGCCGGCGCGTCATCGGGGCACTTCGTCGCCAGAATCTCCTCCAATTTAGCCTCCAGCATCCCGCCGTTCCGAAGCGAGTTCAGCGCCGCCAGTCCTCCGATCAACTTCTCGTTGAAGAACAACTGCGGCACAGAGTCTCCGCCGGTCCTCTCTCTCAACTCCTTCTCCCTCCCCGGGTACACGTCGATATTGATCTC
>NC_062967.1:46814299-46861377 GCF_023119035.1 Salvia hispanica
ACCAGTAAGAACTAAGGGACTCATCATACTCCTGCTTGCACTCCTGGATCTCTTTTTTCAGAGCGTTCGTCTTGTTGGATGGGAAAAAATAGTCCAGAAATTCTAGTTTGAAATCCTTCCACGTATTGATCGAGTTCGGCGGAAGCCTTAGTAGCCAAGTGTTCGCCTCCCCTTTGAGGGCAAACGGTATTGCACGCAGACGGTAGTCCTCCTCCGTCGCCTCATTAGGTCGCTTCTGAATGCTACACAATTTGCTGAATTCATTTAAAAACACATAAGGGCATTCGTTCCTCCGTCCAGAGAACGTGGGCAGAACTCCGAGCACATTTGTTTTGATGTCGATTGACCTCCGGCGTGGGTTCGAGACTATAGCGTGAGCGGGTTCACCGTCAAGATGAGTGGTGAGCGACCCTATCTCCGGATCGGGATCTACTAGATGGGCCATATTCGGGTCTTCCTCCTCCTCGGTCTCGGAATGCTCTGGTTCTGCTGACAATCCTGGGTTCTCCTCGGTTGACGAATTCCACTCCTTTTCACTCTCTGACTCGAACGGGAATGGATCCTCCATTCTCAATCCTGATCTAGTGGTGATGGTAGATGTAGATTCCTTGACTCGCCACTCGTACTGGCCACTCCCTGATCCAGATGAGCTTGCCCAACTTCCAGATTGGAAGCCTGCTCTCATAAACTATCAAGGGAAAAGGAAATAACAGAAATTAAAATATTTACACCAAATCCTTAAATGAAATAACAACAAACGCCATCCATCCCCGACAACGGCGCCACTTGAAAGGTTCTCTGGTCTACGCGTGTTCAAATAGGAGATAGCAGGTTCCCTAGATCCAGCAAGTCCACCAGATCACTCGGTCTAGGAACTCGTGGGTCGCGAGGAATCCCGGTCGTCGGACACACAGAGCACTTTTTCTTTCAAAAACCCTCAACCACTTTACTAAACCTAGTATAGGGAAGTAGGGATCGATCCCACAGAGAAGGATGCGTAATACTCATGTTCAAGGATTTGGGAGTGTTTTTGGTGTTGGCTGTTGCCACGCATTTTCTTGGGTTGAGGAAAATCAAAATTAACTTGACTTGGGAACTTTTAAAAAATTCTTACACTAACAGCTAGACCTAGGAAATAAACCTACTGTGGGGACCATGTCTGAAAAAGCAAGGTACGACTGAAAAGTTGGCAGAATAACTAACTCTTGTACCGACTGACAGTGAAATCGTCTTCTACAACCAAAATTGCGTAAAACTTCTTAAGAAAAGCAGCATGAGCAAAATAAAAACAGAGCTACTGACTTGAAATCAAATTTATGCATAATAAACGAAGAACTTAACAGATCTGCATACCCTAGACGAAGTAAAATAGAAACCAAGAAGAAAAAAAACAAGATCTATCGAACTACTATCTCTTTCCACACGTCGAATCCAACCTCAGACGCTAAATCCACTCCGGATCCAAGCGTCCGACATGAACTCCAAACAACAGAAACTCTCAGTAAAATAGAAACCAAGAAGAAAAAAAACAAGATCTATCGAACTACTATCTTTCCACACGTCGAATCCAACCTCAGACGCTAAATCCACTCCGGATCCAAGCGTCTGACATGAACTCCAAACAGCAGAAACTCTCCATCACGTCAGATTTTAAAAAAATAAGAACTCCGAATACTCAAACAACCACAGATCTGTCACCAAATTCCACATCAAACACCTCAACATCAAAATAAACAGAGATCGACATAACAATTGAAGAAATAAGCTAACAGCAGAGAGATCTATGCAAAATGACTTGAAATTTAACCGCTAAACGCAGATCCACGAACGATAAAACAATTAAACATCATCAACATCAAGGTCGACTCCCAAAAGTGAAGTTCGACGGTGAAAACAAGCAAAACAACTGAAATTAAAGGTAATTGTATCTTCGCCCTCACTCGGACGGTGTTGCCAAACACGAGATTTTCTAGAAAGTACCCTTCCGATCACGACTACCCCAGATCCATTCCCAAGTGTGTGCAAAGTGTGTGAGCTAAGAAGAGTGAAAAAAAAAACTATCGCCTCTTGCGTTGCATGCTCTTCTATATATATAGGCGTTTGAGTGGGCCCAGCGAGGTATAGATAAGACTTTGTTGCCCTCAGCTGTAGACTCCTCTGTCACGCCAATTTTCCTTGTAAATCCTGCTCACTTCGTTCCTTTCCTTCGCTAGACCATCTCCTTCAGTACTTCCTTGATCTAGCGATTTTCTTCACACACCTGGCTTAGGAAACGTGTTAGACCCAGCAAATTATAACATTTTTCGCACATTACCGATGCATGAAATTAGCCTTATCAGGTCTCTTAACCCATTGAACACTGTTGGATTCTGTCTCGTTAACATCTCCTCGACCCTACGGTCCTGTGGCTGGGGTGGTGGTGGGGGTGGTGAAGGCGGTGGAACAGGTGATGGGGGTGGTGTTACTTCATACCAATCTCCTTGTACTTCCTCCTCCAAGATAGGGAGTTCCCTTCGGCCTCGACCTCGGCCTCTCCCACGTCCTCGGCCTCGTGGCCCATCAGCTCTCCTTGGAGGCATCCTAATAGTTCGTGCAATTACTCGTTAAGTACTATCAAAATTTTGAGGGCAAAACATAACAACTGAATCATAGAAGCGAACACAACTTTTCCAAGATAACGAATTTTCCATAAAAACCATCAGATCAGTACATCGTCAAAGGGATAAAAGAGTCTGCCTCGAAAGGACTTTTTACAAAAGATGAATCCTAGAACGTACACCCAAGTACGTATTGTGAAGCCCCGATACTGCGGAACATCACTAAAGTACTTAGCCACTGCCCTCCTAACATCCCGGGTCTTATGTGCTAACAAAACGTGATCTACTGAAAGTCCTAGAAAGAAAAGAACAACTACATCAGAACGCCATCATACTAGGACGTTTCTGATGGTACAACCTCTCTACTGCTCACCGTCTGATCCCTTGGAGCTCACTCCCGAGCTCCCCTCAAAGTCATCATCACTGTCCTCGACCAAGATGGGATCATCTGCTACTGCTCCTGGTAGATCCTCGTGTGCGGGCTGGGGCACCTCATCGACTGGGAACAGAGCATCCTCTAGATCCATCTCATCTCGGATGGTCCGCAACCAAGCTATCCTCTCCTCTGGCCAATGGCGCATGGCGACGGGAAAGTCCTTCATCCCAGACGTGGGCCCGTAGTGGCACGTGCACCTCTAGCATCTGCCCCTCCCTCTCGGGGGCTCTCTCCTGTGCTACCACCGCACGGTCCATCCATGGCTCCCCTAGGTCCTCCTCCTCATCCATAGCAACCATCGGGGCCTTGCCCCGCCCCTCGGGGTCGTACCCTGCGCCATCTAGCCGACGCATCTCTGGCTCTCGGCTGGTACCTGGGGGTAGATCTGTAACAGGCTGTCGGGACGACCCTGCCTCGTGGTCATGAACTCCCCGTGTGCCATCCTCGGGATGGATTGACGAGCGCCGCTGAAGTGGGGGTGGCGGAACCTCTGGGTAGTGTACGGAATGTAGGAAAACGAAAGACACGAAGCCACGAAAATCCCCCACCTCCTCCTGGGTGTCGATCCTCCTATAGATATAGCTGCTGGACAGCCACTCGGCCCATGCCCCCACTCCTCGGGGAGTACGGAGATCAGCTGGTGGATGCCATCGAGCTCAGTAGCGCCGCCGTACTGGTGGGTCCTCTCCCACAGCTGGTAAAACCTGCTCACGATCGGTACTATGCTCTCCCCTACGTACGGTCGATAAGCTCTGAACTCGCGGAGTGCATACTCTGCGCAACTCTCATAAATACTCAACGGGGGTCTAGTGGGATCACGTCCCTCCATCTACACAAAGGGTACGTCACAGGTCAGAAGGAGGTACTCAAAGGAAAACGTAGTGTAAAAGCGATGCATGAGAGTCTAAGTCAAAGGAATCCTCAACTAGAGCCACTATACTGTGTGATCTAAAGTCAACAAACTAAGTTCACACCTCAATTCTAACGTTTCTAAAGGGTCTCGGGAAACGTGATGGAATCGATATTCTCTTTCGGATCTAATCGAGTGGCATAGCCACAGTGAGGATCTATCTTGTGCTATTCCCTTATAGCATCGTTCCTCATTTTCCTTTTCAACATTTGCCCCTCTTGTGCTCTCGTGCACTGGGCGTCGGTTCTTCTCGCGCAAAAAGTCATGTCACCGCGGATCACGCTTTCGTGCTTAACTCTGTCTAGCATCGTCTCAAAATTGTTGCTTAGGAAAGCAATTATAGGATTTATAGTTCATCCTTTGTAGTCTCATTTTGAGCTACATTCTTCTAGGAAACTCTTTTTCACCCTAGGTTCTTTCATTCTCGACTGGGATATATCTTTTGTCACACTTGCATCGGTTATCTCAAAATTTCACTTCTTTACTTCCAACTTGGTTGAACGTCATGGAGATGATCGAGTCGATTACTTGGAATGATCTAGTGAACAAGTCTAGATCTTGACTGAAGAAAGTTTGGATCTCAGAGCAGGAAAGAAACTGAGGCTCTGATACCACTCTGTCACGACCGCACTTTGCTAAGGATAGCGAAAGCGGGTAAATCGCGACTAATGGGAGGGATTAAAGAAACGGGGAAAGAAAAGGGGAAAGAACTTGTGAATATGCCCGAAGGCCAAGTCGATCATATCATAGAATAGAAGTCAAATGTACCATTACATGGTCTTAGAACTAGAATAAACATTACATCAATAATTCAGAGTTCGAAGGTGAGATTCTAAGATGTCTCACTTCACTAAAGAGCAGCGGAATAAGTCCATACTAGACGACTTCGTGTATGAAGACACGAATCGTGAAAAGATCCACTGGATTATTTAGTAGCATCGACTCCGATCATTTCTCCATTCTCTTGACGTTCAACCTGCACATTTATAAATACATGCATGGCTGAGTACAGGAGTACTCAGTGGACACATGCCGAAAACAAAACATACAATATATAGTTGTCATCCATCTATAGTATCGCACGGGGGTTTTTCTTAAAAGGCCCGAGCATACTAAATTCTCTGTGATCTTAAAAGTCCGACTGCAGTCTAAGTTCTTTTGGATCCTCACCTTATCTGAGAATTGTGTACCGTGAAGGTGGCCACCTTCAGCGGACACATCGCCGGCCAACCGCTGATGGCTCACGGCTCTCGTGCACGTTATTCCGAACAGGATTTGCGGTCCTATTGGGAACCGAATTCGTTAAACTTGGGCTGGCATCGCCAAAACCCGCGGGCTACAACCCCAACAGATAGGCCTCAAAACAAACATTTTATGGCATGACAACAACTTTAAAATAATCACTGCTTCATTTTGAGAAAAGATGATTTTTCATAATTTCACAAGTATTTGCTTTATATCCACACTATAGTGCTGGATATTAAAAGAAAGCCCACCTGATATGCTTATGTCTCAACTCAATTACTCGCTTTGGCCTCACTTGCCCTCGAGCAATTTATCCCTTGAAAATAAATAGCGTAGCACGCTAATTAATACTTGAATTATTTCTCTTTAGAAAGAATGCATGCATCCTATTGGATAGCACCTATATCTCAGTCTCGGCTTATAGGATTTTTCTTAATCCTACCTCGGCTTCACTACTCTGCAGAGTTTATTTATTCTCTTTATTAACTTGGAGAAATTATATTTTCTCTAAACAAATATTCGGCCCATATTTACAAGAATAGGAATTCTTGGAAAGTCTCTTCTAAAATTCTTTTCTTCGGATTTTTCTTAAGGCCGCCCATGGCGTCGCGGGGCGACGCCGGTCGGCTTTCGCGTCTCCCACTTTACTACTTTATTCTCCCAGAATCTAAATAAATTATTTGGAAATTTATTCCTCGACCTTCGAGCTCTATCTCAATATCCTTAATTTAATTCCAACTTCTCATAATTAAATCCTTGGCCCAATTTACTAATTAAATGCTAGAGCCCAACACTCCCTACTAGCTTAGGATGGCCCAATTGCTTGATTTAATTATTAGGGCCCAATCCTCTTATTATTCAAAGGTCCAACAAGTAAAACTAAAGTGGCCCATATATACTCCTATCGGTCAAACTCTCTCTCTCTCTCTTTCTCTCTCCTACATTTCTCAAAATTAAATCCCTAAATTGAAGAGTAGAGACGCAGCGGCTTCTTCTTCTTCCTCACGACTATCCGCCGTTAAATTGGCTCGCCGGCGGTTGCTGGATTCGTCTCCTTCATCTCGACTCTCGGTCACCGCACTGATCTCTTCTCCTTGGCGGTGGAGTCACAGCGGAGTGGATTCGCTATTGAGCTGAGGCATCGCCTCGGAGTTCATCGACTCACCGCCAGCATCAGCGATTTCTCGCCCCTGCCAGGTCGGCTTCGCCGTCGTCTCATCCCTCCGACCAACGCCGTCCGTCGCTCACGCCTCCGTCGCCTCCCACTCGCAACGGCAGGCACGTCATCGCGGCTGCCGAAGTCCGCCACGCACGCCGCCCTCTTCCCTTTCGGCGTCCAGCGATGCCGACCTCGTCCCGGCTGCTCAACGAGCAGAGCCGCCGCTCCTCTCGGTTCTCCGGAGTTTCCGTCGCCGCTCGACCATCGCCGGGCAGCTCTGCCGAGTACTCCTCACTCCAAAGCTAAGTCCCCAATCCCTTAGCCCCTTTTTAGTTTAGAATTACTAAAGCTTTGATCTTGGGCAGACTGTTATTGTTGATTCATCACTTGATATGGGGAGTCTATTTGCATTTGAGGGGGATTTGAGAAAGAATGTAGCTACTGGAATAACTCTTACTGTTATGAGTTCTGTTTCTAAGTTTCATTTAGAGCTGCTATGATTCTAAGTTCTTGGTCACCTACTATGTTAGCTCTATATGATGCAAGGTTATTGGGTGTTTGAGGTTGTTCCCTCACTTTGATGATTCCTCTTGGAAGGGACTGATGTCCTGCCTCAAACTCTCCTCCTTGCTCCTCCTCCCTTCCTTGCTATTCTCTTGAATATTTGGTGAAATTATAGTGTTGAGAATGAGGGGATGAGAAGGAGATTGAGGTTGTTTATATAGTGCTATATTCTTGGCTTTTTGTGCTTGAGACTTGGAGGCAAAGGCTCCTATTTTGGGGTTGCTAGCTCTTTCTCTTTCGAGCTTGATGATTGTGAGATTCTTGCCGTTTTGGTGATTGTGGCTGATCTTCTTGGCTGATTTCTCGGCCTTGATCGACGGGGAAATGAGAGTTTGACTCATCTTCTACTTTGGGCTTGTGTAGGAGCTCTTTCTCCTATGTCTTCTTTGTCTTGAATCTCTTTTGATGTTAGATGAAGTGGTGACAAAAATTGGCTTACCTCATGCTCTATCTTGTAGCTCTTCTAGCTGCACTATTCACCTACTTGTTCCATCTCTTATTTAGCTTGTGCTTCCCTCCCTCTTTACTTGTGTGTAACTTTCTAACCCCCAATTTGGTGTAAACTTTGTAGGTACATGGAGGCATTCTTGGAGCTTGTGGAGGGGAGCAAAATCGAGAATAAGAATGGGAGGGAAAGAAAGAAGATGCTCCTCTTGAGCTCATTTGGTTCTATCCCCAATTTAGTTTGCTTCCAAACTTGAGAATTAAAGAAGTAGGATAGATAGTGTAGAATAGATGTGTGTGTTGACACTCTCACATATGTAACATGTGCTAGATATATCTCCAACATTATTGTGTAATTTGTTCCTCAATTATTTATCAAATAAAAGCATAGCTTTACTTTTATCCTTGAACACATAATTTCCTTGCACTTTATTTCTCCCAACGAAAATACTTACATTACTCCAAATTCGAAAATACAACGAGGGATGCACGATTACGCATCTTCTAAACGAAATTAAATAAGCTACTAAATCCGATTTATCTCGAAAGAAGGGAACGAAATTCCGGGGCGTCACATAATAACTTTCAATATTGTGTATTAAAATTATCAACACAAAGACATAATTATATCAATAAAACATGTAAATTTAAAATGTCAAGACAAAGACATAAGTTTATCAACACAAGAAGATTGATGAATTTATGTCTTTGTGTTGAAGTTTCTAACATACAAAATTGATATTAGTTTTTAGTTATTACCGTAACTTAGTTAGTATTTGATCACACACCTATATATATATATATATATATATATATATATATATATATGAGTCCCATTATCCACAAACCCACTCTTAAAGACCGAACTTGAATCATTTCAAAACCTACTTGAAGCAAGTAAAAACATATTGTAGTTTCAATGTATTACGTACAGAATGAAATAATAAACCTATACAATGAAGTAAAATTGGCTTGTAATGAAGAGCGAAAAAAATTTACACAACATCATATCTCATAAAAAAACTAGATCTTATGGCCCAGATTTGTTCTCTAGTTCGGTCTCTAAGAAAGGGTTCGACATTGATTACAACTCTCTCTCTCTCTCTCTATATATATATATATATATATATATATGATAGGAGTAGTTCGAGATTGTGTGAGGGTGGTTGATGATAGGTCCTCTAAATTACTGGAATTGGTTCTGAAGGATGAGCAGTAAAATTTTATTTTTTAAATTTATTATATAAATTATTGTTTTGTTGCTCATTATTAAGTATATACAAATTTTATGAGATTTATATTTTTTTTGCGGCCATGTATCTATACACTGCACTTTATGAGGGCAGTATATATTATTTTAAATTTATATTTGCAGCCATGAGGGCAGTATATACATTGCACTTTATATTTGCAGCCATGAAATTTGAATTTATTATATATATTATTTTAATTTTAAATTGTAGATGTGATAGGAGTAGTTCGAGATTGTGTGAGGGTGGTTGATGAAAGGTCTTCTAAATTACTGGAATTGATTCTAAAGGATGAGCAGTAAAATTTTATTTTTTAAATTTATTATATAAATTATTGTTTTGTTGCTCATTATTAAGTATATACAAATTTTATGAAATTTATATTTTTTTTGCAGCCATGTATCTATACATTGCACTTTATGAGGGCAGTATGTTGATTCCTTCTTGAGTCAACGTAAGTTTGACATCAAAATTGTACCAATTGTTTTGTACAATTTTGTAAGGCTACTATTTGCAATGGTATTTTTTTTATGATTATTAGTTTATTATATGTTTGCGTTATGAATGTTATAATTTTTATTGTTCTTTTAAGTCAAATTAGTTGCGGGACCATTTATAATGCATCGAAAGTGTCTTTGAATAAGGATATTGATGAGATCAATCGACTTAGAGAAAGGTGTTCTTTTGTGAAATTGTTTTTTCTATTTTATAAATTATTTTTATTGAATGATTAACAGATTTTGATTATTTTATAGAGTAAAGGATGATGAATCTTTTTGTGTTGATTTACCCTTGTGCTTATTAAAGTCTGTCAAGCCTTATGTGGTTGATGATATTGAAGGAAATTTGAAGTCCATCGAGAGTTTATTTTGCCAAGAAGTATGTAACATTTTAAATATTTGTGCACCTTTTGTTATGTTTAATTTGTGTTCATTAAAATATTATGTAGTTATTGAATGAACATGATGGAAATTACTGGATTTGTGCAAGAGTGGAGGTTGTGAGTTGTTACGGTGACTGGTATTATATATCTTGCAAGAAATGTGGTAAAAAAGTTGTTAAGGATGGTAACCATTTTTTGTGCTCTGGTTGTGGATTATTCAATGGTTCTGGCTTTATGAGGTAAAATTTAATATATTGTTTTAATTTTTACATCTTGGTGTATTTTTTCATATTTTAATTTTTTATTATTATTAATTTATAATTTTATTATAGATATATGTTAAAATTCGAAGACTTTGATGGGACAAGTACTGCTCAATTAGTTCTTTGGGAAAGAGAGTGTGTTCACATTATGAACAAGAATGTTGTTGAAGTTAATGCCGAGAGGTATGTTGAGAAAAATTATTTTTTTCGTACATAATTTTTTTATTTTAGTTTAATTAGTTTTGAAAGTTTTTTTTTTTTTTTATTTATATCAGGTTGTTTCTTTGATGGGACAAGTATTGCTCAATTAGTTCTTTGGGACAGAGAGTGTTCACATTATGAACAAGAATGCCGCTGAAGTTAATGCTTGAGAGGTATGTTGATTAGTACAGAATTTTTTTATTTTAGTTTAATCAGTTTTAAAAGCTTTTTTTTTTATTTATATCAGGTTGTTTCTTTGAATTGTGTGCCGAGGGAAATTGAAAATTTTATTACTGGCAAAGTGTACCTCTTTAAGATAAGTGTTAGGAAAGAGGAGGATTTCCTGAGGTTGAAACCCTACAATGTCAAAAAAGTTGTTTCTGATCATGCTGTGATTCGCAAATATCCTGCCAATATTCTTTCTAATTTGGACAAAGGCAATCCTTCACAGTCGTTAGATGATCACTTCTTGGAAGAATGTGATACGCTTTCTCTAATTGTAAACTTGGGACAGGATAATGATTCTCTCCAGGTATTTTTCATTAGTTGTTATTTATTCTTTATAGTAATTAATGATTATTTTTATATTTCATTATCTTTAATTAATGTTGCATATTATTAGGTGTGTGGTGATAAGCTGTTGTTCTCTTCTGGTTCGAGTGATGTGAAAAATTTTGTGGATCTATAGTTGGTTGATGATGTTGTTAGTGTTGATGGTATTTGTAAAGTCCCTGAACTGCTGCTGAAGGATGATTTTGTTATCGACGTAGATGCTGAAGTTGATGTTTTTCCATCAGTTGAGCGCAAGAAGAGTGGTGTTCTGAAAAATGAAGGTGATGATGTTACACATGGTTTGAAGAGGAAGTTCGCTGACGACTTTGATGGTTCTGTTAAGTACTGTTAAGATTGAACCGAAAGATTGAAACTGTTTGTGTTTTGATGATTTTGTTGATTATGTCAGGGACTCATTATGATGTCTTTTGTCGTTTATGTAATTATTATTAATAGTAGTTGGTTTGTGGGTTTGCTCATCTTTTTAGTTTTATTTTGTTGTCGACTTTGTTTGTATTCAGAGTCAAGAAAGATGAGCAAGTGTGTAGTTAGTTCTGCTGGTGTAATATGTAATATTGGCAGTTGATGTATTATTATCAGTGGTTTATTTAAATTTAATATTTTACATATATATTAGCAAGTATGTGTATATTAATAGAATTCACTTTCAATGTTATTTTTTATTTAAGAATGATTAGTAAGTGTGTATTAGTAATACGTAGCTATTTGTAGATGTTGTTTTCTTTGACTTTTTATTTTTTATTATGGTATTATTTTTTATCTTTAGTACTTAGAATAACTTTAAAATTATAGAATGTAGTGTATAGTGGTTTTTAAGTTTTGGATATTGTTTTACGTAATTATTTATTTGGATAATTTTTATATTATCATTTTTTGACTTAAACTTCAAAAAAATGTACATTTATTTTGTTAAAAGAATTATCTTATTTAATACATAAAAATTATGTTTATTTTTGTTAATAAAATATGTAGTTAAAGTATAGTCAAGATTACCTTTCTTTATAGTTGTTTTAATGAATTTGGTTGTTGTGATCGTAGTTGTTTTCTGTAAAAGAAAAGTTTAAAAGTGAATGGAAATACGACCGTTTTTGTAACGATTGGAAGGGAAGGGAATGAGAATAGTCTTATTTTTCAAGTGATGTGATTGAGATAGCGTGATGTTTATGATTTTTTGTTTCCAATTTTATTTAATGTAGTATTAGAGTATAATTATATTTTTTAAATTGATTCATGTATTATCGGTAAATATCTTATATTTTTTTAAAGATTATTTTTTTGTGATATATATATATATATATATATATGGATGTATTCAAATACTTTTCATATCTTTTGTCATTTTTCCTTCTTAATCCTAGCCCCACGATTTTGTCATCTGACGGTTAGATTAATGCCACGTGTCATTTAATAATGCACATTTTCATTCTAATAATGCACAGCGGCTAATAATGCAACATTATAAACTAATAATGCACATTTTCATTCTAATAATGCACAACGGCTAATAATGCAACATTATAGACTAATAATGCATTGATCACAACCATCCAATTCAAGGATCCAAGAACTGAGATTAAGAAGGAAATAGGACACTTAGGGTGCAAAGGAGCCTAATGCACCCCATATTTGTGTTTATGTAAGATACATTTGCAATAACTAAAGCTTAATTTGTGTTCACAATACTTTATGTTTAGATTATTTTTTTTAGGATATATACATAGTAGTATATATTTTTTTATACAGGGGAGATTGATTTTATAGTTAACTATATATGTATATAGTTGTTATGTTGACATATTGAATTAGTTTGTTGCTATAATTATTGCTTTTTTGTTTTAATTTGAAAGAAATGAATTGATATTTATATTTAATTAATTAATATGTTTATTTCTAATTTGTCAAATAATTTTGTAAATTTTAAATAGAAATTCATGTATATATTCGAAATTATGTGCAAAATATCTATTTAGTATTCTCTTTGTCCATTGAACATGTCCACTTTTCTTTGTTTGTTTATCCCAATCAAGATGATCACTTTCTAATTTTGGAAATAATCACCTCTCTCTCTTCTCTCTCTCAATAAAATATTGAACTTCCTTTTTTTCTCTCTATTTTATTCCCCATAACAACTTCTCCTAAAATTCTGTGCCACTCAAGAATGTGGCTGAGTATATTATATACTCCCTCCGTCTCATAAAGTTTGTCTCATTTCACTTTTACCAATTTTGGTAGTGGACCCCATATTCCACCAACTCATTCATACTCACATTTTATTATAAAACTAATACTTTAAAAGTAGGATCCACATCCCACCAACTTTTTCAACTCACTTTTCATTACATTTCTTAAAACCTGTGTCGGGTCAAAGTGGGACTATCTTTGTGGGACAGAGGGAGTAATTTGTATTTTTTTTATTTGAAAATTTAAGTTTATATTTTGTCATGGTTTTGATGTACAAAAGATGCTATACTTATCTTATTTTATGCTCTTTGTTGTATCTAGGTTGAGTAGGAGTATTTCTTTTGTCTCATAATAGATGGCATAGTTTTCCTTTTTAATTTGTTCCGCAGAAGATGTCATATTTTTTTTTTAAATAAGTTGTGTCTCACATTAATTAAAGCTTTAAATTTTCCTTTATTTACACACAATAAAATTTCATAAAATTTTGTGCTGTCCTACAAGTAACAAACAATTTATGTGGTGTTCAGACATTTTTGAGTTATTTCCAAAATAACAAAACATGCAATCATTTTATTTTAGTTTCATTATTTAATTTGAGTCATTACTTATTTTGTTTCGTAGATTTATTGTTTCTGATGAATTTCCAAAATAACAAAACATGCAATCAATTTATGTGCTGTCATTACTTATTTTATTATCAATTTATTGTTTCTGATGAATTTCTGAAATTAGATATTGCATGTGTTTGGGAAGTTGTATTTTTATTGATATTGGAGTACCATGTTAGCAGTTAGCACCGAGGAGGTATGAATTAATATTTGGATTTTGTCAGTATTTATGTACTGTATGTTTGTCTGCTGCAGAGTTTTTATAAAAAAAAAAATGGCTACATAGTAATGATTTATTTGCAATGAATAGTAGTTGTCAATAATTTTTGTGGATTCGGTTTAGATATGTTGAGTTTTCAATGTTTGGTCGCAGGGATAGTATTTATAAGTTTTAATTGAATTTGTTGTAAACTAATATTTAATGTTTATATTATATTTTATTTTCAGTTTTTTCATTTTGTTTCTTTGTTTTCATATTTCGTTGAATAGATCATATTGTATTACTAATATAATTAACAAAATAGTCAGTGCAACTACTTAGATATAAATCCATAATTTTAGTTACAATCATTTGATGCAAGTTGAAAGAGTGAATATTACACTACTATTCATACGTAATCTGCAAGATATTTGGGATGAGAAGTTTTTCGACGCATTCTTGATTTTGTGGATGTAGCAACATTCTTCTTTTTGTCTGTTGTGGTGGCATTGCTGGATCTACCAAATTTTTTAGTTGTTTTCTTGGATGGCAATGTACAATATGCAGCAAAAAGTCAAGTCATATTGTATATTATTATAGTTAATTTTTGTAATTAATTTGATAAGGAAATACAAAGATTTTAACCTTCTTCCTAATACCATTGTCATCAGAGAAATGAACTATGAATGTGTCCTTGCCGCATATATTAATGTCAATAAAGTATGAATTTCAATGTTGTTGTCAGTCAAGAATTTCTCCCATCCAGTTGATAGATAAGTTTTGATATGGTGGCGTTTTTTTAGTTTTTCCGAGTGAACTTTCCATTCCGAATTTGGAGAAATCTTTAAGATGCATTTTTCTGATATTATATTTCCGTATGAATCTTCAAAGCGTCGTGGAAATGGCTGTGATATACAAATGAAATATAAAGGTTATATAATTATTTAAAATAATACGTTAATTACATTTAATAATTATCCTACTCCTATTATTGTAAATATCTAAATTAAATGATTGACTTTTTACTCATTCTAATTTAAATGATTTAATTTCTGTTTTGTTCTAAATTAAATGAGTAAATTTCTACTTATGATAAACATAAATTTAAATAAAATATTTGTTGTATATGTAATACTCCTATATAGATTGTAAAGTAATCAATTGTTACCATCATTTTTGTATGTCTGGAAGGATTGTAAACTTTGTGGAAAGTTGGTCTCCACTTGCATAATATTAACACTGTTTCAGATGAAATTTTGGTTGGTCTGCAATATTCAAAATAATGTGTATGGTTTTATATGTAAACAAAAGTTTCGAATTTATTTAAACAGATTGTGTTAAAGATGGAGTAATATAATAATAAATTTTGTGCTTAAAAAAATTAAATTTTTATCGTGTTGTTTCTTCAGAGTCTTCATGTTCATCTTCGTATGCTGGCTTCATTTGATTTTTTCCTTGTGATTTTTGATTTGAGTTTTATTCCAAATTGTTTGGTTGAGGTGTTAGAGTAATGAAGTCTTCAAGATTTTATGTTGCATTTGCTTCAATCCAACCATAGCATGGACGATGTACTTTGAAGTTTTTTGGTTGTTTAGAGTAAGAAGACATGGTTTGTTGAAAAAAATAGTATTTTGGTAGCAATATGGTAGTAGTAGTAGTATATAACTAATAGATTCTTGGAAAATTAGATTTTGTTTAATTTGTTGGTTTATGATTAATTATGAAATGACATTTGTCAGTTTTTGCTATGAATGTAAAGATTGAGTCTTTTCAATCTTTTTAATAAATGTTGGTAGTTATTATTTTTGTCATTTCGAGTGTTTTCACATTATTTATTGAGTACTAAATCATTTAATATAGTATTAGATTTTGTTATTGAAATTTTATTCATGTAAATTGAATCTCTGTGATTTAATTAGGTGATTTTTTGATTTTATTCTTTTTTGGAAAGATCGTATTTTGATCAAAGTTGATGATTTCATGGTTATTTATCATTAATTAATTTTATCCCTATAAATTTAGTTGAAGTACAATATGCATACAATAAAATTTACATTTGTAATTTTAATTTAATGTTATCAGTATATTTACTTCTATTGTTTCAAGTACTATGAAGTAATTTAATTTGTTTTATTAGTGATTTATACACTATGTATCGGATTGAACGCGTCACATAGTTAGACAGAGAAGCAAAGTCATTTAATTATTGATATAAATAGGGTTCTAGGTTTATAGATATATGATAAGACTAATTTCATGCAATGGTTATGGGGTTATATTCTATAATTTCCCGGGTCTGACAAGGTTTTGTAAGCCAGGTGTGTAGAGAAAAGGCTAGATCCAGGAAGAAGATGAAATCGCCTGGAGAAGGAAGCTGGCAGAGGAAGCAAGTAGAAAAGGGAAGAAATTTACTAGACGGAGGAGAATTCTAGACAAGGGCAGAATGGGAAACACAAGGAAGAGTCTAGAAGCTCCATCCCTTATAAATAAGAGCACGCGACCTACATGGAACATCCATCATCCTTTAGCTCTTAGCTTAGCTTTCTCACTCTCTACACACACACACATTTGGGGAAATCAATTTTGGGGGGTTCACAGTCAGAAAATTCATCGGTAGTTGTGTAACACCGTCTCCACGGGAGGCGAAGATACAATCTATTTCCTGCTTTTAGTTTATATTTCCGAACTTCCCGAGTCTTCGCTGTTCGAAGCTCGGTCGTATTTTGTTAAATTTCCATTGGATATTGCACTCTTTTGCTATGGAATTCACTGCTATGGTTTTGTTTCATGTTATCGCTGTATTTTCCATTTACTTTTGATGCTTTTTGGTGATTGATCTGAGTTTGGAGTTGAATTGTATGGAGATTGTAGTTGATCGGTTGAATCTGGTTAAATCTGTGTGATCGGAGATGGAATTTTCTTTGGTATGTTGTGGATGGCTTGGATCCGGAGTGGATGAAGCATCCAGTGTTTGGATCTGTTCACATCTGCATGGTTTTGATGATTAATTTCTGTTTTCTCGTTTACCTCGTCTAGTAATAGTAGATCTGCTTTAGTTTCAGTAGTTGATCGCATTAATCGGTTTAATTTCGTTTGCTCTGTTTCGCTCTGTGTTTTTGCTCTATGGTTCCTCTGCATTTCATGATCAAAGTTTTTGAAAAGATGATGTCGCTGTTAGTTAAGCCTTTAGTTAGTTAATCTGTAGCTTTTTATTCGTACCCTGCTATTGTGGGAAATGGTCCTCACGCTCTGTTTTTCCTCTGTCTAGGCATTTTAGGAAGTTGTTTACCAGGTCTAGTAGTTGTTTCCGCTCTGGGAGAATTTGAGTACGTTGGTTTTTCGTCATGCATGTCCCGTCATTCCTGCCTAGATCTAGCTGTTAGGATAGAGCATTTTGTTTCCCCAGTCTAGTAGTTAAATCTCAACCCCAAAAATGCGTGGCAGCCGCCAAAAACAGTTTTCAGGTGTCCTTACATGTTTACATACGCATCCATCTCTGTGGGATTCGATCCCTACTTCCCTGTACTATTCCTTTTTAGCATAGTGGGTTGAGAGTTTTGAAAAGCAGGAAGTGATTGTGTGCCCAACGACAGGTGATTTCGAGGGTTCTCTGAGTTCCTAGACCCCGTGATCTAGTGGATTCTCTGGATCTGAGAAGTTTGAATATATTGACATACTCGCACGAGAATTTCCTAGCTCTTCAAATGACGCCGTTGCCGGGGATGGATGGCGTAGTTTGTTTACGTGCTTAGAGATTTGGTGTAAATACTTTTAATTCCCTTTTATTGTTTTTCTTTGCAGTTTATGAGCAAAGGCTCACGGTTTGGAAACGGGAGTAACTCGTCTGGGTTAAGGAACGTTCAATTCAGGTGGCAGGTTGATAAGACTAATTTCATGCATCGGTTATGTGATGAAAAATCACCATTTACTGGGTCTAACACATTGTTTAAGCCAGGTGTGTGAAGGAATTCGCCAGGTCCAGGAAGAACTGAAGGCAGTGGACCAGCGAAGGAAGGAGGTGAAAAGTGAGCAGAATCAAGGAAGAAAATGGCTAGACGAAGGGAGTCCGAAGCTGAGGGCAAAGAAGACTATTCACACAAAAGAGCCCCTGCTGGACCCACTTCCACGCCTATATAAGAAGGAGCATGCAACACACATGATAGAAGATATAGCTCTCAGCTCACACACACACACACAGACTTGGGAAATGGGAATCTTGGGGTAGAATAGTGGTTTCATCTTCGGGAAAATTTGTGCAACACCGTCCTCAAGGAGGACGAAGATACAATCATTTACTTTTCAGCACTTATGTTTGTTTCTGTCGAACTTCGCCGTTTCGAAGTCGATTGTCCGTTTTGCTACTTGCTTTCTATCTATGAATTTTATTTCATAGTGGCAGGCGAATGCTTGCGATATGAGGTAAGCAACCGTACGTTCCTCGAAAAGCGGAATTTGAAATTCCAAATGCAACCGTCATCCCTCCAATTTGCAAGAATCTTCCTCCCCCTAGTAACAATTATGAAACACCAAATTCTCGGGTCGGAGATCATAAGTGACAAAACAATTTCCCCAGAGAGTTTGGTGCTTCGAAAAATATTTTTGGGAAGAACTTTTTTTTTTTTTTAATTTGTTTGGGTTTTCTTATATTCGAAAGCAACTGAACTATTTACATAGCAAATGAGTATCCTCAAGATTTCTTAGGTCAGTGTAAAAATAAATTTTTGTTCCCCACTTTACCTGACCTAGGAATTCATTGAGGATATCCACTTGCCTGACCATCTTAAGATATAATAGCAGATGCATGTAGTGGCGTCTCTTCCACCACATGCATATCTGTATTATCTTTGTATACCTTCACTCTTTGCCCATTTACCAGGAAAGGAACTGAGTTTGGGGCGCTCCCTTGAATCTCTACAGCTCCATTTGCTCGAAGGCCAATGATCGTGTATGACCCTATCCACTTGGATTTCAGCTTACCAGGCATTAGCTTTGGCCGGGATTGAAAAAGGAGTACTTTCTGCCCTACCCGAAGTTCCTTGACTCGGAGATTCTTATCATGCCAGAGTTTGGTTCTTTCTTTATACCACATGGCCGAGTCGAATGCCTCCAGTCTTAGTTCCTCCAATTCCTGTAGCTACAGTTTCCGTTCCTCTTCACAGGCATGTGTCTTCATGTTCATCTCTTTAACGGCCCAGTAAGCTGTATGTTCCACCTCCACGGGTAAATGACACATTTTCCCGAACACCGATCTATACGGTGACATCCCGATTGGTGTTTTGTAAGCAGTCCTATATGTTTTTGATTTCTCTGTGGTGTTCACCGTCTTTTCCAATATGTTTTTGATTTCTCTATTCGAGATTTCCGCTTGACCATTCGACTGGGGATGATAGGGTGTAGATAACCGATGATGTACACCATATTTTCTCATCAAAGCTTCTATTGTGCGGTTACAAAAGTGCGTTCCCTGGTTCGAGATGATGGCTCTGGGCACCCCATACCTATTGAAAATATTGGTCCGCAGGAATTTAGCTATCTCCTTTGACTCGCAAGTGGGCGTAGCCTTTGCTTCTATCCATTTGGATACATAATCCACCACAACCAATATGTATGTATTCCCATATGAAGATGGGAAAGGGCCCATAAAGTCCATGCCCCAAATATCGAAAATTTCACAAACTATTATCGGATTTTGTGGCATCTCATCTCTTCTAGAAATTCCCCCGGTCAGTTGACATCTTTCACAGACTTGACAAAACTCAAAAGAGTCCTTGTTCAGAGTCGGCCAATAAAATCCATTGTCCAAAACCTTCCTGACAGTTTTCCTAGGCCCAAAATGACCCCCACAGGCTAAGGCATGGCAGTGGTTCAAGACATCTTTCTGTTCCTACTCCGGGATGCATCGTCGGATAACCTGGTCTAAGCACATCTTCCAGAGGTAGGGATCATCCCAGAAGTAGTACTTGGCTTCACTCTTCAGCTTCATTTTCTGGGCCCGGGAAATTTCGTGGGAACCTGGCAGTTCTCCAGTGACTAAGTAATTAGCCAGATCAGCGAACCATGGCTCTGCATTCATCGGTCGCTTACCCCTGTCTGATGTTCCTAGACCTGTTACTGTTAACACTGCTTCCCAGTCAATAGATCTAGCAGACTTCCATATATAATAAAGATGTTCCTCGGGGAAGGCATCAAGTATAGCTTCATCTGTATCCCCTTGGAATATTCGGCTTAAATGATCTGCAACTTTGTTCTCCGTCCCTTTCTTATCTTTTACCTCCCAATCAAATTCTTGCAGCAACAACACCCATCTAATCAACCTTGGCTTAGACTCCCTCTTGGTCAGGAGATACTTAATCGCAGCATGATCAGTGTAGACTATTACTTTCGACCCTAATAGATACGGTCGAAATTTCTCGAATGAGTACACCACTGCCAACATCTCCTTTTCTGTGGTATCATAGTTCTTCTAAGCCTGGTTGAGGGTCTTCGACGCATTAAAAATGACATAGCTTTTCCCGTCAATCCTCTGACCTAGGACCGCTCCCACTGCAAAATCACTCGCATCGCACATTACTTCGAAGGGGTAATTCCAGTCTGGTGCGCGGATTATGGGGGCGGAGACAAGTCTATCCTTCAGCATCTGGAACGCCTTCTTGCATCCTTCATCAAAATCAAACTCCACATCATTGTGCAAGAGATGCGTTAGCGGTTGGGCAATTTTTGCAAAATCCCTGATGAACCTCCTACAAAAACCTGAGTGACCCAGGAACCCTCTAACCTCCTTCTGATTTGTGGGGTAGGGCAGTTTCGAGATTACATCCACCTTGGCTTTATCCACTTGAATTCCTCTCTCAGAGACTACATGACCGAGGACTATTCCTTCTGGTACCATGTAATGGCATTTCTCGAAGTTTAGGACTAAATTCTTCTCCTGACACCTTCTCAATACCAGATCCAAATTAGCCAAGCATGCATCGAAGAATTCTCATACACCGTGAAATCATCCATAAAAATTTCAATGCACATTTCCAACAAGTCTGAGAAGATGCTCATCATACAATGCTGGAATGTACTCGGTGCATTGCATAATCCAAACGGGCAGGTAAAGGTTGTCTTCTCCTTATCTTCCGGATCCACATATATCTGGAAGTATCCACTGTATCCATCTAGGAAGCAAAAATATTGCTTTCCAGCCAACCTCTCCAACATCTGGTCAATGAAGGGCAAAGGAAAACGATCCTTTTTAGTGGCTTCATTAAGCTTCCGGTAATCGATGCACATTCTCCATCCAGTTACCAATCTAGCAGGCACCAACTCATTCTTATCATTTTCTACAACTTGTATTCCCGACTTCTTTGGTACCATGTGAACTGGGCTGACCCATTCGCTGTCTGGAATGGAGTAAATAATCCCCAATGATAGCAGCTTCAAAACTTCCTTCAGAACCTCTTCCCTCATGTTCGGGTTTAGCTTGCAATGTGGGTCTCTACGCGCCTTTGCCCCCTCTTCCAGTTGGATGTGGTGCATGCAAAGGTCTGGGCTGATTCCCACCAGGTCGGAGAGCGTCCACCCTATGGCCTTCTTGTTCCTCCGGATCACTTCCAGTAGATCATACTCCTGTTCCGCTGTCAAGTGGTTGTTGATGATCACTGGCAATGTTTCATCTTCCCCAAGGTAGGCATACTTAAGGGTCTCGGGTAGTTTCTTCAACTCTTTCTTTGGTGTGATAGCTTTCTGGGGCAGGGGGGTTTTCTCTAGACCTCCTGTTGCCATTTCACCCAAGTTGGTTCCCTTGTCTGGACCCTTAACTTGAACAGACCCCGTAGACTCGAATGACAGTGGCTGTTGGCAAAATGCCATGATCGCTTCACTGATCTGTTCGTCTGTCAGGTTCTGAGTTAATAGGGTTTCACACCATCCTGCAACCTCCATGTCAACAGACTGACTCAGCTCCGAATTTTTAAACTGTTCCTGCATTAATTCAGTCTCAAGATATTCCTGGACCAGGGGGTTAATGATATCGACAGAATGCAAATTCTCAAAATCCAATGGCTTTTTCATAGCTTCATCGATGTTAAATGTATACTTTTCCCCATGATAGTCCAGGCATATTGTTCCATCAAACACATCAATAATAGTCTTAGCGGTGCGTAAGAATGGCCTTCCTAGAAGCACTCTGCTAGACTCAGCAGATTCATTATCACTCATCTTTATCACATGAAAATCAGCTGGGTATAGGAAATCATGCACTTTTACTATCACATTCTCCAACACACCTTCGGGTGAAATGCATGTTCTATCGGCTAACTGAATTACCACTTTCGTATCCACCAGACTCACTCCTATCAACTTCTTATATATCGAAAGTGGTAACACAATTATCGAGGCTCCTAGATCACACATAGCATGCTCAATTTTTATGTCACCCAGAGAAATGGGCAAAGTGAACATACCTGGGTCTGTGCATTTTGATGGTATCCTCCTCTTCTGTATCACAGCCGACACATTTTCTCCAATTCTATTTTCCTGTCGGGCTTGGTTTTCCCTGCTATGAACTCCTTGATGAATTTACTGAATGTAGGTAGCTTCAAAGCTTGTAGGAAGGGCAGGTTGATCTCCAGCTTGCCGAAAATCTCCATGAAGTCTTCGGTGTCGTCCTTCTTCTTTTTGGCTTCCCCCCGATGAGGGAATGGCTTCATGCGCTTCAACGTTCCTGTTGGACCTGGGACTGACGATTCTCCGACTTCTTTGCTTCATTCCTCAATCTCCACTCTAGGCTCTGGGTCTAGGAAAAATGGATCAGCCATCCGAGGTAGTGGTTTCTCCAGATCCCCTTTTTGAAGACCGTGTTCTACTCTGATATCCCTTACCTCAGTATCCTCTAGGACAGGAGTTCCGCCTTCCTTGCTCGTCTAAAGAGGTGTACTCTCATCACCGGACCTTCATAGCCCCGTCCTGACCTCAAAATTATCTGACTAATATTTGCCCGATCAGGTGGTTTGACTGAAGCTGGTATCCTTTCCTCGTGTCCCCTCATCTCATTCAACGAAGTGGCCAATTGTGACATTTGTTTGGCTAACATATCCATAGCAGACTTATGCTCTTGTTGAGCATCTTGAATTTTGTATACCACATCATTGTTTGCCTGCATATTGTTCTGCATGTGTTGTTGAGAGCTGACTTGGTCATGTACCATCTCATCCAGATTCCTCGGAGGCTTGTAGTTCGATTGATTTGAACTTGACCCTGATTGTGGCTTGGTCCACTCCCCTGATTTGGGCGATAATTACCCTGACCTCCTTGATTGTTACCGAACTTGCTCCCTGACCCTTGATTTCCCGGGTGTGTATGCTGAAAATTCTGATTGTTTCCAGTGGCATTCCTATGATGTGGTGGCACATAAGAACTCCCTTGATTACTCTGGTTCCTGTTGTTCCAATTGGACTGGTCCCCTTGATTGTGATAACTCCAGTTATTCGGTCCTTCCTGGTTTTTCCCTGACCAGTTTGAATTATGCTGGGGTCCGTCCTGACCACGGTTAGGCCAGTTTTGCTGGGCCTCTGCTGGACCTGGGTACTGTAGCTGGAGTTGTTGGTTTCCGTCTGCCCACCTAAAACAAGGGTTGTCTCTCCATGGTGCCTCCTTGATCTTCTACTAATTCCAGCTTGTATTGTGATTATTTTGATTCCAATTCCCCACTGCATCTACCTGGGCTTGGAACTCTCCATCGGGCGGTGGACCGTAATAGAGCTGGAGTTGATTTTCCTCTGGACCTGGCGGTTTCTCTTTCTCCTGCGAGGTCGGGGAATTCTTTTTCTCAATTGCACTCAGAAGTGCCTTCTCCAACCGATCTATCCTGTCCCCAACTCTTTCTCCTTCTTGTTCCTTGATTGCGTTGGCTGAACCTCTCCTTATGATACGGGGGTGGTCGTATGCCTTTTTTGCGTCGATCAACCTTCCCAAAATCTCACGTGCTTCACTTGCCTTGTTCTTTGTAAAATTCCCCCCCGCTCGAGGAATTCATTAAATCCTTTGACTCAGGATTAGCTCCTTCATAGAATAGGTAAAAGGTCTCAGCCTCCATCATCCTGTGATTGGGACAGGCGTCGAGCAGCCCCTTAAAACGAGATCTGTACTGACTCAAGGACTCATCGTAATCCTGCTTGCATTCCTGAATCTCCTTCTTCAGGGCATTTGTTTTGTTGGACGGGAAGAAATAATCTAGGAATTCCAGCTTGAAATCCTTCCATGTGTTGATTGAGTCCGGTGGAAGCCTCAGCAGCCAAGTATTAGCCTCCCCTTAAGGGCAAATGGGACCGCACGCAGGCGGTAGTCCTCCTCGGTAGCCTCGTTGGGTCGCTTTTGGATACTGCACAGCTTACTAAACTCGTTTAGGAATTCGTAAGGACATTCATTCCTTCGTCCAGAGAATGTAGGTAAAACACCCAGCACATTTGTTTTGATATCAATAGACCTCTAGCGCTGGTTCGAGACTATTGCATGGGCGGGTTCACCGTCCAGATGCGCGGTGAGTGAACCTCTCTCCGGGTTGGGATCCTCCAGGTGTGCCATATCTATGTCTTCCTCCTCCTCAGTTTCGGAGTGCTCGGTTTCTGTAGACGACTACGGGTCCTCTCCTCCTGACGAGTTCCACTCCTTCTCACTTTCTGATTCGAATGGGAATGGATCTACTGTCGTAAACCCTGATCTGGTGGTGATGGTGGATGTTGATAAATGTGTTTGTGGTGAAGAGCGATGGTATTTATTTAGCGCACGATGATCCCGGGTCATCTTTGAAGAAATATGCTTCATGGTAGCTTTGATTCGATTGTATTCGAGTATCATCTGAATATTTAGTGCTTTATAATTTGAATAAACAATAATGAGAATTTGTATGCAGCATTTCCAGCGACTAATTTGTATTCCAATTTATCATTAATGCACGTTTGAACACTCCAATATTTATTTTCTTTGATGCGAGTTTAAAATGGCCTATGGAATTCAAAGTGTTACAAAAGTACATAAAAGAAATGAAGAAGGTTGAAAAAAATGAATTCTTGAATATGCAAGAGCAAATTTCGTTAAGATCAATAACATTATTTTCTCATGCAAAGTGTTTGCCAAGACTCTACAAAAGAGCTTACATTCACAATTCAAAATAAGCTTATATTCTCCATCACAAAACTCTTGGAGAGAAATAAAGTGTTAGGATTAAGTGTCACGACTGCATTTTTTAAGAATATAAAACACGATTGATCGTGACTATGGGGGGATTAAAGAAGCGGGGAAAAAGGGCGCGAATCGACCATAGTTCGAAATAAATGTGAATAGCTGGAATAAAATCAGAGTATCATTTTGATGATCAACAACTCAAAATTAATATCATCTTAACAATACATGAAATAAAAAAAATAAAAATAAAAAAACATTGTTTAGCGGAAGCGTACGGGAGAAGAATAATTGAAGTGCTGAAAGTTTAATGGTCAGCGAAAGAGTGTTCAAAATTAAAAAAACCCTCGATCCAGAAAATCCGCTAGACACTGGGTCTAGGAACTCAGAGAATCTTGAGCTACCTGTCGTTGGGCACACAATCACTACCTTAACTCCCCCTTCAATAAACCCTCAACCCACTTTAGCTAAGAAAAACTAGTACAGGGAAGTAGGGATCGAATCCACAGAGATGAATGCGCAAGTAAACATGTTCGAAGACTTGGGAACTATTTTTGGCTGCTGCCACGCAATTTTTGGGGTTGAGCTTTAATTCCTAGACTTGGTAAATGAAATATTCTACTCTAACAGCTCGATCTAGGCAGAGACATAAAAGCATGCATATTAACCGAAATAGAGCGAGACAATTACTGGACTAAGCAGACAGCTTCCTAAGCTAACCTAGACTTGGGAAAAGCTAAACGTGGGGACCATTCACCAAAACAGCATAGTACGACTGAAAAGCTGCAAAATAACTAACTAAAGGACTAACTAACAGCGACATCATCTTCTCCAATATTTATCACAAAACAACCAGTTAAAACAAAGCAAAACGAAGATCGAAGCAAAGTAAACGAAATTAAACCGATAGAAATGAAGCTAAAGCAGATCTACTACTACTAGACGAGGCAAACAAGGATGCAGAATTTAAACAACAAAATCAAGTGAACACAAGCAGATCCATCCACGGGACGCTTAATCCACTCCGGATCCAAGCCATCCACAACAACCAAACATTATTTCCATCTCCGATCCTCACAAGTGTACGTAGATTCAACCGATCAACAACAAATTTCTTATAAACCAACTCCAAACTCAAATCAACCAACAATAATCGGCAAATCAAACCAACAACGCCACAATAAAACAAACGAAATAAAAGTAGCGACATCCATTGCAAAATATGAAGTATTCAACGATGATAACGAAACAGAGCCGAGCCTCGAACAGCGAGGACTCGGCGAGTACGAGAAGTAAACAGAAAAGCAAAAGATGATTGTTTCTTCGCCTCCGTAGAGACGGTGTTGCGACACTATCGAACTGAAATGTGAACCCCCGCACCAAATTCCCCGTGAGTGTGTGTGTAGAGATGTGAAAACTAAGCTAAGAGCTGAAAGTGATGATGCTCATGTCAAGCGCATGCTCTTATTTATAGTGGACGGAGCTTCCAGACTGTTCCTGTAATCTCCATTTTGCCCTATGATTTGATGCTCCTCAGTCTAGTGACTCCTCCTTTTTCTACTTAACTTTCCCGCTAGCTTCTTCTCCCCGGAAATCTTCATCTTCTTCCTGGGGCTAGCGTTTTCTCTACACATCTGGCTCATAAAACCTTGTTAGACCCATGAAATCACATAATTTTACCCCATAACCAATGCATGAAATTAGTCTTATCAATAATATTATGTATGAAGACATATATATTCAGAACTATTTGTCATCTTCTTCACTTTCATGCTCAACACTCACCGTGCTCGTCACAGCTCAACCTGCACATAGGTAAAATCCATGCAGGACTGAGTACTTGATAAACCCAGTGGACTTATGCCAAATCATTTTAGTATACAACACTTATGTCATGTCACCATTGAGTGAACTCAAGATTTTAACCTTGAAAAGCTTTGACACACTAAAATTATTTCATAAGCATAAACTTTCGAGTCATCATCAAGTCTTTTTCCACATAATTTCAAAAACACGACCATTTCTCCTTAAGTTATTTGAGCCATTGTCATAATTGTTCTTTCACGAAAACAAAATCGGCCGACACATTCGATGACTCACGGTCTACATCATGTACACTAGTCCAAATAGGGACTCACCCTTACTAGTACCCAAATTCGATTACTATCATCATGCATAGTAGGATCACTCCCCTCCCTATCCCATCATCAAAATTATCAACAACATCTTGTGAAACGAAAATGTGGCCACAAACTCGACCACTGGACTGCCCGACCCAAAAGATGGCTCATGATCCCCATCGATGTATACTAGCCTGAATAGGGACTCACTCCCTAGTCAACCCCAAATTCTATTGGAATAGGTCTAGTAGGGATACTTCCATTGCTAAACAAACTGATAGACATTTCTCAAAATAAAACATGACATGACATAACCTTCACAACTTTAATTTTCTCATATAACGAATCTGAAACATAAACCATATTCCAGTCAGGGTCGATATCAAATCAAATCATGTCGACAAAGTAGAGCAACTGACAAACCACTCAAAAGCTATAAATACACCCATATGTATCGAACCATTCAAGGCATACCAGTATTATTAAAGTTTTTGATAGTGTTGTTTGAATTAAATCACAATTTTAAAGTTGGCTAACAACATAGTGAAGACCAAACTATATGCAAATATAAATGAGACTAAGAGCGAACCTTGTGCCGAATAGGTTGGGCAGGCCCAAGCCAAGCCCATGAGATCCGAACAATGTAATCAAGAAAATTACTACTTACTATTAACCATTTAAAGTGAAAATTTATTAGTAGATTGGATATTGACTTTTTATATATTGATTATTTCAGTTTATCGGCATTAGTTATTGTTAATCTTATAGTGATAGATTTTGTGTTTAGTTATAAGATTGTTGTGATTGTTTTTGTTGAATTTTGAGACGTTTGAGTATATAGATAGTATTTCCACATAAACTCTTGTCTTGATTTGATGTAAAAAAGTATTTAGACGTGGTCTATTCTTTCGTGTAGAAAGTCCATAGGCGTGCAATGCGGTTGTCTGGTGCGAGCTCACGTGGCTGCCCGGCGTGGCACGGTCCCTTGTGAAGTCCAACGATTAGTTGTTATTTGAAACTTTGTTTTTATCTCGTTGTAAAACATTGATGAACTTTTATTTGAAGACTACAGATTATTGAAACGTTTGTTACTCAAAACGACAAACAACTATTTTTCATTCACCATTCGATAATATCTAATTTTTTTCTTATATATTTTTTTTATCTAAGAGGTAAAAAAGATGGTTTTGAAGTTTAACTTTAAGAATATTACGTGTTCAAACCTTGATATTTGATGAATAATTATAAATTTTTTTAAATTTGTTAGGTTCGTATACTTGTAATTATAAAATGCAACATCAACTCATGTGTCATTATCTACTAACAAAACTAACAATATTAGTTATTCCTTTAATTATACACTTTCTTTTAAATAGAATAAAAAATATGAAAAATATTGTTAATACAAAGTCAATAAAATGAACTTAAACACATTATTTAAATTTAGATTTAGTTAATGAGATATAAATACAAGTTATATGTTTTATTTTTGCGTATAATACATTTACGATATTTTAAAAATACAAATACACAAAATTGAAATAAAGCCCAGCCCAGCCCACCCCTGCCCAGCCCAGCCCGCCTCAGACATGGGCCTGGGCCTCGGTGGGCCCGGGTTGAGCTGGGCCGGCCCGGTCCACTTGACATCTCTAGGCCGGCGTTACACTCAACACTTAGGGAATGAATGGACAGACATTACACTCTTGCAATTGATTAATTTTCTGATATGAATATTTTATTTAAAACTTGAATAAAACATTAATAAAAAGAAAATAAATAAATAAAAAAGGAAAAAATAAGAGTGATCAACTAAATGGTTGTTTAAAGAAGTGCAGAAACAAATTTCTTGAAAGAAATAAATGCAAAATAGATAAAGTGGGCAAGATGAATTTACTCCACCATAAAAGTTGTGAGCACTAATTCCGATTTTTTTTACTACTGTATCTCCAACACGCTCATGACCTGCATATCACACTTGCGTGCGTGGTTCTTGATCATATTAATCAAAACAGAGGAAGAAGAGAAATTATCACGATTTTTGGTGGATTTGGTTAAAGAATTAGTAGTAATCAGGTTGAACGCCATGGGTTCTACTTCTGAAATTGGTAAGTTGATTACAAAACCCTTTCTGTTTCAATTATCACCAAACTCATTTTACAATCGGTAAAAATGGCAGGTGCAGCGATTATTGAGGCTGCTGCTTATGGACACCTTAACCAACTTAAGGGTGAAGTCTTCTTCTTTCTTCTTATTTCTTGATTTCTGCATTCTCGCTTTTTTCTGATACTACTACTTTTTTAATTTCTCAGCAATCAGAAAAAAGGTTGATGATGAGTGGGAGTTCCGAAAAATATGCGATGAATATAGTGACTTCTCCACTGGCCGGAATGTCTTGCATCACGCCGCTGAAATTGGTCATTTTGAGATTTGCAAATTCTTGATTAACAACGTCAAAGTTTATACAGATGCCTTGACTTACAAGAGTTCTCTCTTTCTCGCTTCTTCTTAATACTCTTATTAATTTCACACTTACTATGATTCTTGTATACTGACACAATCAAACTGATTCAGGGGTTACTCCTCTGGCAGAAGCTGCCAAAAGGGGACATGTCAAAATTGTGGAGCTTCTCATCAAACATGGTGCTGATATTAGTCTTCCAAATATTGCGGGAGTTTCTCCGTTGCACCATGCACTTCTAAAAGGTCACTGCTTTTGTGGTTGTAGCACTTTGCTAATAGTGTTATATTCTCAAATTAATTGGTGTTGTTTCAGATAATATGGAGCTTGTGGACATGTTGCTGGTGGGAGGTGCTTTAGTAGAAGTAGATTCTTCACATGGAACACCTTTACAAATTGCTATTTCTCGTGGAAATGTTGAGGCTGTCCGGGTTCTCTTGTTTCTTAGCGCGGATGTGGGCAACCGCAACCTTCAGTCTTGTTTAAATCATTGTTTGTTATTAGTCCAGCAGTTTTTCTGTCTTATACGATGACGAATATAATTGTTAAACTTTTGATTTGTATAGCATGTGAAGTTTGGTTCTTTAGCTAATCACAATGATCTGATCCTTTGACTTAATATAATCTTGTGAGATAATACCCTTTGCTGCTTTCCATTTTGTAGCCCAATTTTTATCTTGAAGTTTTGGACACCCCTCTTGTATGTGCAGTCAAGTCTCGCTCATCTCGCGCATTTGAATGCCTGAATATGCTGCTTGAGGTATGCTTTTGTGAAATGGAAATACTCGAAAGGAAATATCTCAGGTTTCTTTAGCTCTGTTCCTCATTTACAGGTTTCTTGAATTGCTTTTCAAGTGTTATCATATCGGTTAAGAAGTACTTTCTCTTTGCAGGTTGGTGCGGACCCAAATTTGTATTGCGGTGGGTCAAGTCCTTTAACATCTGCTGCAAAAGAAGGCGACACAAAATTTCTCAAGCGTTTACTTGAAGCTGGATCAGATCCAAATTCCTTAGTTAATTTCTCTGTTTCCCTTTATTTACCTGTGATATCTTCAGACATCCTTATTTGAAACCAACTAATTCTCGTGTCTTTTCACGACTCAAAGAATATAAATTTGGTGCGTTCTGTCCTAATATCTCGATTTGTATTGATATGACAGGATATCTTTAAACCTATTGAGGAAGCTGCTATTGTGCATAATCGTGCAGCTGTGGAGATTTTGTTTCCAGTGACTGAACGAATTGCACATTATCCAAACTGGACTGTCGATGGCATAATCGAGTACATTGATTCAGAAGACTTTAGAACAATGGTCTGAAACTACTTTTACATTGTATCAACCTTCCTCTCTCACTCTCTCTCTCATCACATCTCTTGCAGAGTGTGGAGAAACTGACAATGGGGTTGACTGAACTAAAGCTCGGAGGCATGCATGACGCGAGCAACAAGGAATACGAGCAGGCAATGATGAAATATAAAATGGTAAACTTTTGTTCTTCTAAGTGAGTTGATCATCTCGTCTGTAAATAATATATGTGATGCGTTATGCGTAGGCTAGTCATCTTGATCCATCTAACCCCACATTGATATCAAAGCGAAGCTTGTGGGAAGCGCACTTGGGTTTAGGCAATTATGCAGTTATAGATGCTCTGAAATGGTTTAGACTCAAGCCAGACCTCACCGACCCCATTCATCTAAACAATGCTGCTGCAGCGAATGAGATATTCAAGGTGATCATCAAACTCCATATCTGCATCACTGGTATCAATTCAGCATCTAACAGTTAATGCGTGTGTTTGTGAAGAAATTCCTCTTGGCAGGCCTTGCCTTCTCGTTAGATCCTCACGACAACGAAGCCTGTTTTGCATTGGGGTATCTATACAAATTCTAATATTGTTTCATTTCTTTGTTACTAAAATACTTATAGTGTTGTGTTTTTTGTTGACAGATTTACTATGTTTGATTGCTTTGCCTTGTTGTGTCAGATGAGCAGCCCCCACGAGATTATGGACTTGTATTGTTTCCCCAATTTTAGATCATAGTAATTCTTGTCACACTCATGTAGTACATTTGATTCATATTCCACTGCAAATATTTGTTGCCAACTGAATCAAATTTGAGATACTAAATTCAAAATGTATGCACTCAAATATTTGTTCTACTTTCCTCCGTACAACCACCTGTTGTTTTCCTAGCTTCCGGTTCTTTCCGCATCAAAACTTCCACTTCATGCTATGGTGTCTGATCCCGCCTGCCCCACACAATGATTTTGCTCAAGCAATTGCGCAAAATATTATTGAAAAAATATTGTATGATTTCAAAATACTTATCCTCTTGTTTCTCTCTTGATGTGCATATCTCTCTCACATCTTCTATTTCTATTGTCAATGTCACAACGACGACATTTGCACAAAAATATCTCAAAAACGTTAATAGTTAGTAGTTTGGACCCTCCAACATAAGAATTCTAGAACCTCCCGTTCACTGCTAATTATGGACAAAGCACTTATATTTGTTTTGTTTTTATTTTAGAAAGAGGAATTTTTTTCAAATGCATCTTTATAGTTGTATAGTACGTATAATTTTTGTTTTATTGGCATTGGAATAATAGTTTTGGGCATTTTGCTACAAAAGAAAAAAAATAAAACGCTGCTAAACGATCTCCTGCCCAATTTTGGCGGCACTCTATAAATAAGGTGGAGCGGTTAAAATTGAATTTCTCTTAAGAATTTGAATGTCATGGCTTCAAATTCTGAAAATGGTAACTTGCTTAGCTCCCGTTCTGTTTCAATTTCTTGCGCCATATCTCTTCTTGATTCAATTTTACAGTTGGTAAAAACGGCAGGTTCTGCGATTTTCCAAGCTGTTGCTAATGGAGACCTTAAACAACTTAGGGGTGAAGTCTTTTTTCTTGATTTCCGATTGTTGGTTTTTTTGAATGTCTGATTCTAATAGTACATTTAATATCGCAGCAATTAGAAAAAAGGTTGATGATGGGTGGGAGTTTCGGCAAATTTGCGATGAATACTGCGATTTCTCGACTGGCCAGACTGTGTTGCATCACGCGGCTGGAATCGGACATTTGAAGATTTGCAGATTCTTGATAGAGGACGTCAAAGTTCATATAGATGCCTCGACTTACAAGAGTTCTCTCCCCTCATATATTCATGCTATTTTGAGTCAATTTGATCTGAGGATTGTAATGTTTGATCTGAGGATTGAATACTGATTCAGGGGATACTCCTCTGGTAGAAGCTGTCAAAGGGGGACATGTCAAAATTGTGGAGTTTCTCATCAAACAGGGTGCTAAAATTAGTCTTGCAAATGTTGAGGGATTCACTCCGTTGCACTTTGCAGTTCTAAACAGTCAGTGGTTTTGTAGTTGTAATGCTGTGAAAGACTGTGCTGTTGGTGTTATAAGCTCTAATCCAGTGGTTTGGTTCCAGATAAGATGGAGCTTGTGGAATTGTTGCTGATAGAAGGTGCTGTTGTAGATGCAGATTCTGTAGATGGAACACCTTTGCAGATTGCTGTTTCTCGTGGAAATGTTGAGGCTGCCAAGGGTCTCTTGTCTCGTGGCGCAAATGTGGGCCACGAGATTAATCCCTTTGTCGATGATAGTTATGAATATCTTTATTGTACTCGCTTATGATATAATCTGGTGAGAATGATCCCTTTGCTGCTTTCCATTTTGCAGCCAGCTTATTATTATGCAGTTGCCGACACCCCTCTTGTATGTGCAGTCAAGTCTTGCTCATTTGAATGCCTAAATTTGCTTCTTGAGGTATGTTTTTGTGAAATGGAAATATCTGTCTTGTGTAACTTTCTGTTAGCCATGTCGTTGTTTTGAGATTGGGGGATGTCCGTTGATAAATTATGCACTACATGTTGCTTTCTCTTTGCAGGCTGGTGCAAACCCAAATTTGTATTACACTGGTTTTAGTCCATTGGCATCTGCTGCAAAAGAAGGCGATAAAAAATTTCTTAAGTGTTTGCTTGAAGCTAAAGCAGATCCAAATGCATTTCAATCAGTTAAATTCTATGTTTACTTTGCTATGATTCATTTTCTACTTGTGATATCTTCAGCCTCTCTTGTTGCAGGCATCCTTCTTTAAAACCAATGAACCGTCGTTTAATCTTGTAGATTAATGTTTTCAACTGGACACTTATTGTATTGATAATGACGACTCACAGGATATTATTAAACCTATTGAGGATGCTGCTATGGTGCTTAATCGTGCAGCTGTGGATATTTTGTTTCCAGTGACTGCACGGCTTCCACATTATCCAAATTGGACTGTTGATGGCATAATCGAGTACACTCATTCTGAAGAATTTTGGTGCGTAATTCATTCTGAAGAATTTAAAACAAAGGTTTGAAACTAATGTTCCTCTCTCTCTGTCTCTGTCTCTCTCTCTCACATAACATGTGTTGCAGATGGA
The DNA here is from genome assembly GCF_023119035.1 of Salvia hispanica. Taxonomy (NCBI): domain Eukaryota; kingdom Viridiplantae; phylum Streptophyta; class Magnoliopsida; order Lamiales; family Lamiaceae; genus Salvia; species Salvia hispanica. The sequence goes on from NC_062967.1 coordinate 46,848,001, forward strand.
GAAGAGAATGAGAATCTGCCTGGCAGTATTAGACCTCAGAGGGGAGCAGGATGCGAGCAATAAGGAATACAACCATTCCATCGTAAACTATAGAATGGTAAGCTTTTCTTCTTCTTAGTGAATTGTTCATCTCATCCTTGGCCATGTGTTATGTGATGTGTGGGCTACACAGCTTGAACCATCAAACCCTACGTGGGTATTAAAATGAAGCTCGTGCGAAGATCGCATGGGTCTACGCAATCATGCTCTGTTTGATGCTCAGAAATGAAACAATAATAAGAATACCATAAGTTTGATTATGACTGCAAAGATCATTACTTACCAAATCTCTCTAAGTACATACATTCATTCATGCTAGATAGAAATAGAAGAATAACTTAACCACCATTCCCCTTGATAGTAAAGAATGTCTTATCCCATGCATGAGAACTTGATTTTTTTAATAGTACTTATTATTATTAATAGTATAATAGTACTTTTTAAAATAATAAATTTAAATTTAATTTTCTAGTTGCGGTTAAAATAGAAGCACAGATTTCTAAGAAATTGAGCGCCATGGATTCTTCTTCTGAAATTTGTAGGCTAATTTGAAAACCCTCTTCGTGTATACTTCATGATCCATGTGTGTGTATGTGTGGGGCTTCAAGAACTCATTTTGCCGTTGCATCGATTATCGAAACTGGTGAAAGTGGAGACCTTTACCAACTTAAGGGTTAAGGCTTTTTTTCTTGTCAATTCTAGACCTTTTTGTTGATTTACGTGTTCTTAATTTTTTGAATGTCTGATTCTTGATTTCGCAGCAATTAGAAACAAGTTTGGTGATGAGTGGGTGTTCCGGAAAATTTGCGATGAATACAGTGATTTCTCCACTGGCCGGAGTGTCTTGCATCACGCGGTTGGAATCGGACATTTTGATGTTTGCAAATTCTTGATAAACAACGTCAGAGTTGATATTGATGTCTTGACTTACAAGAGTTCTCTCTCCCTCTCTCTGCTCTCTCGCTTCTTCTTTGGATATTTATACTAATTTGAAAAAAAAAGCAGTGCTTAATACTCTTATTAACTTTGATGTGATTCTTGTATACTAACACCATAAACTGATTTAGGGGATACTCCTCTGGCAGCAGCTGCCAAAAGGGGACATGTCAAAATTGTGGAGTTTCTCGTCAAATATGGTGCTGAAATTAGTCATCCAAATATTGAGGGATTCACTCTGTTGCACTATGCAGCTCTAAACAGTCAGTAGTAGTGTTTTAAGCTCTAATTGATTGGTTTTGTATCAGATAATAAGGAGCTTGTGGAATTGTTGCGGATAAAAGGTGCTCATATAGAGACAGATTCTGTAGACGGAACACCTTTACAAGTTGCTGCTTCTCGTGGAAATGCTGAGGCTGTCAAGTCTCTCTTGTCTCATGGCGCAAACGTGGGCAAGCAAAACTTTCAGTTGCACTTTTTGCTGGTTTAAATTATTGTTTGTTTTGTTTCTTGTAATAACTTTAACTGGTTTCACTTGGGGTTTGAGAAATAGTCTTAAATCATTAATTTTTTGCATGTGGATAAGTGATTGATTTGTTTAGCCAAACACACTAATATGATCCTTTGGCTTACTGTATTAACTTATGAATATATAATCTTGTGAGATCAATCCCTTTGCTGCTTTCCATTTTGCAGACAAATTTTCTTGTGCAGTTGTGGACAACCCTCTTGTATGTGCAGTCAAGTCTCGTTCATTTGAATGCCTGAAATTGCTGCTTGAGGTATACTTGGTGAAATGGAAATGCCTGTCTTGTTTAATTTTCTGTTAGAGATAGAAGTATGTTGTTTTGTGATAAATTATTCCATGTTTAGTGCATTTAATCAAATGGAAATCCTTTGCAGGGTAAAGCAGACCCAAATTTTTATGTTGCTGGATTAAGTCCTATGCAATGTGCTGCAAAAGAAGGCGACACAAAATTTCTAAAGTATTTGCTTAAAGCTAAAGGAGATCCAAATTCATCTGACAAAGTTAATTTCTATGTTTCTCTTTGTTTATTACCTTCTTTGGATCTTGTTGTTTCATCCTGATGTTATCAACAGGAAACTTATTTGTATTGCTAATGACGACTTTCAGGATATACATAGACCGATTGAGGAAGCTGCTTTGGTGCATAATTGTGCAGCTGTGGAGGTTTTGTTTCCAGTGACTGAACAGCTTGCACATTATCCGAATTGGACTGTTGATGGCATAATCGAGTACACTCATTCTGAAGAATATAAAAAAATGGTCTGAAACTACTCTGTCATTGTATCACAACTCAACAACACTTTGATTTCTCATCACATATCTTGCAGAGTGAGGAGAAATTGACAAAGCGCTTGAGTGCAATAGACTTCCGAGGGTTGCTTGATGCGGGCAATAAGAATTACTACCGAACAATCTTTCATTATAGAATGGTAAACTTGTCTTCTTCCTCATGAGTTGGCAGCCATGTAGTAAGTAATACTATATGTGATGCGCAGGCTTCTCATCTTGATCCATCTAATGCCACCTGGGTATCGGCGCGAAGCATGTGGGAAGCACGCACGCATAAAAGCATTAATGCTCTGTTAGATGCTCAGCAATGCTTTAGGCTCAAGCCAGACTGCCCCGTCCCTTACCACAGAGGAGACGATGCTGCTGCAGCAAATGAGATATTCAAGGTGATCGTCAAACTCTATATCTGCATCAGTGGTATGCATTTGTAATCTAACGTTTAATGTTGTGTTTTTGTGAAGAAATTCCTCAAGGCAGGGCTCGCCTTCTCGTTGGATCCTTACAAAAGAAAAAAGTGTCATGCATTTAGGTAATATTCTTCATTTTTTTGGTTACCAAAATATACAGTAGAATTTGTGAAAGCGATAATAGGTGTTTTGGTTTTTGGTTGCAGAGTTACTACTTTGCTTGGTTGAGTCAGATGAGCAGCGCCGAAGAGATTTTGAGTTTTAGCTGTGATGATTAACGCTGTAGAGTTTCCCCATTTCTTGGAGTAGATAATATTACTCAATTTTCAATGTGCAACTTTTCAATAGGAAAAAAAAACCTGAAACACTGCAACTTTTCGATAGGCAAAAAAAGAAACTGAAACACTGCCGCACAATAGAATCGAACTGCCTACCTCTAGGCTAGTAGCCGCATAAGCAAACCAGCTCTGCTGCATGTAACTTTTTTAACTTATATTTGAATATAATATATATACATATATATTTCAAATGGCTGGGGGGTTCTCTCTCTATCAAATTCGAACCATTTACATAAAACCGACGAGACCACTTTTTGGTAAAATCACAAATGGTAAGAATTCCTTGAACATTTTTGGTGGCAATCGATAAACAAGGTGGAGCAATTAAGAGAGTAATCACATTTCTCTGAGAAGTTGATCACCATGAGTTGTACTTCTGAAATTGGTAAGCTAATTTGAAAACCCTCTTCTGAAAATGTCATGTGTCAGAATGACTTGAAATTTGCACGATGTTTGAAGTTTGAAATGCTTGAAATTCGCACGATGCTTGAAATTAGCCATTGATTTTGAGATCTTTGCTACTTACATTTTCGTCCTTAGAATAGTTAATAATGTAAGGACGATGACCGAAAACGGGCTGAAAATGTCATGTGTCGGAATGACTTGAAATTCGCACGATACTTAAAATTAGCCATTCATTTTGAAATCTTTGCTACTTACGTCATTTTCGTCCCTAGAATGGTTAATTATGTAAGAAAGATGACCGAAAACGGACTGAAAATGTCATGTGTAAGAATGAGTTGAAATTCGCACGGTACTTGAAATGCTTGAAATTCGCACGACACTTGAAATTAGCCTTCTAACATCGTTCCCGAAAAAGATGATTTACTACTTTGGAGAGCGATCGGAGAAGAAGGCTACAAACTAGTCAAGGAAGATCCGAGGAGAGTAATTCATGCGAAAAAGATGATTTACTACGGTGTCTTCTTCCAAGCATCGGGCGTCGACGGATTATTGACCATCACGACCGTCATGGGCGTATTCGAGTACACCGTGGGTAAGTACTTTCTTGCGGTGGGAGCCAAGGCACAAGAAGTTCCGGTGCTGTCACCCATGGGACCAATACCTCGTGATCGGGTCGGCTACCCAGGAATGCGCCTACAAGATTGAAGGGCACAGCAGCTACCTCGTCGCGGATGTGCAGACGCCAATGGAGCTCCGGATGAAGATCCAAGACTTATGCACGAATATCAGCTTCGAGTGCGGCTTAGCCCTAAAGGAGGTCGCGGCCGGGCTTCGGACGATGAAGTCATCTGTGTACATCGAGATACACATCGCGGACGCGAAGGCCGCAGCCGAGACGCTCAAAGGCATGATGGACACCGAGTTTTGGCACCGCGGGGAGTTCCGGGACGCACCCCAGCTGTGACGGTGGCGACACATCTGATCGAGATCGTGGCATGCACGACGAAGATCCTAGACTCTGTGGAGGTGCTGTCAACACAGGCCAAGTTCGAGAAATCCGACCCGACGTTAACTGCAGTGGTTGATTTATAGACCACCATGAAGCTGTTGCCACTTAAGCTGACTCAATGTACTAAATTTTTTAGTGTATCAGACCTGCACATATCTATTTGGACTTAGTTTGTTGATTTTTTACACTTGCATTTTTTGCCAAAGATTAGTCTCCAATGCTTTGAATGTGGTTGTGGTGATGAATAAGTTCACACAATTTTGAAATTTTGATCTTGTGTAATATCCGCTCTTTTAAAAGCCCTTTTCCTTATGTTTTGTCGAACTAGAGAAATGTCGCTTTCTTGTTCGTTGAAATGAATGGAATGGTCTGAAAATGTCTTGTGTCAGAATGACTTGAAATTCGCACGATACTTGAATTTCACATTGTGCTTGAAATTAGTCATTTGACATCGTTTAGGGGGCGAAAACGATAATTTACTACTCCCTCCGTTCCATAGTAAATTAGTAATAGAGTCATTTTGTCATTTTGGTACGTTCCATAGTAATAAAGTCATTTCTCTTTTTCTCTTTTCAGTAAAAGTCAACACATTTTTCCACACCTACTTTATTCTCTCTTACTTTTTTCATCCTTATAATGGGTAACAATATAAAGATTATGAACGAAAACGAGCTGAAAATGTCATGTGTCAGAAATACTTGAAATTTGCACTGTGCTTGAATATGCAAATTTGTAATATCAGCGCTCAAATGTAATTCCGACTTTTGGAAGTAATGTTTCCATGGGTTTGACAACAATGTTTATTCTTTGTAGGTATAATGGAAGATGCTTGAGACAAAGTTACAATTATTTCTTTTTCTGCTTTTTGCTTTTTGATTAAGTTTAGAGATGTTTTTTATAAATCTAGTTTAAGGACTGTAATTTAATGTAAGACCTCGTAGGATTTGTCTCCTAAGAGGATTGTTTATCAATATATATATTTTTTTGTTTGATATCCTATTATATTAAACAAATTACTTTTAAATTTGCTCTTTCTTAAGTATAAAAAATAAGAGAAATGATTTTTGACACTATGGCAATGCCACAATAGGGGCTAAATAGTCATTTTAATAGGATTTCATTTCTTATTAAATTAAAAATCATTTCTCTTATTTAGACATTACTGACTGAGTTTACATATTTTTTTAAGAATTTCATAATTTTTATTTTAACTATTTAGTTTTTAAAATTCTACTTTTTTTAATTCTTACTCGCTCCGTCCATAAAAAATAGGGCACATTTACCATTTTTGGTCGTCCACAAAAAATAGAGCATATTCATTTATGGAAAATTTTCAAAAGATAATAACCCTACGCATTATTTCCCTAACATTATATCTCACTTACTTTTTCTCATTCTCTATTACTTTTTTTTCTTTCTCAATTCTACATTAAAACTCGTATCATATACCAATTGCCCTATTTTTTTTGGACGGATGGAGTATTAAAATAATAAATTTTATTAGTAAGAAGAATAACTTTTATTAGTAAAAAATATTAACTTTCACTCATAAGAATTATAAATTTATGTAATATATAATAACTTTAATTTATAAAGAAATAGAGTAACTTTTATAAATAAAATAGTAAATTATATTTTTAAGAGCAATCATTTTTAATTTTATATTTTAAAAATCATATGAGCTCTTTCTCGTACAAAATATGTAGGTTTTAAAAATTATTATTTAATTGATAAATTTTATGCTATTAAGTAAGTACGTAAAGAATAAAAAAAAAATCAAATTGTCGCATCATTTCATAAAATTATAATTAAAACTATGGATACATAAAATTATCCCCAAAGCATTTATATTTGTTTTGTTTTTATTTTAGAAAGATGTTATTTTATTCAAATGCATCTAAGTTTATTCAAATGATCAGCTGCTAAACAATCACATGAAGAAGTGATTGCAATGCTTCCCCAATATTGGCGGCAGTCTATATAAATAAGGTGGAGCGGTTAAAATTGAATTCTCTAAGAATTTGAATGCCATGGCTTCTATTTCTGAAATTGGTAACTTGTTTAGCTCCCTTTCTGTTTCAATTTATTGCGCCATATCTCTTCTTGATTCAATTTTAGAGTTGGTAAAATGACAGGTTCAGCGATTTTTCAAGATGTTGCTAATGGAGACCTTGTACAACTTAGGGGTGAAGTCTTTTTCTTGATTTCCGATTACTGTGTTTTTTATGTCGGATTCTTGTAATGCTTTTAGTTTCGCAGCAATTAGGAAAAAGGTTGATGATGAGTTGGGATTCCGCAAAATTTGCGATGAATACAACGAGTTTTCCACTGGCCGGACTGTCTTGCATCACGCGGCTGGAATTGGACATTTTGATATTTGCAAATTCTTGATTGAGGACGTCCAAGTTCATATAGATGCCTCGACTTACAAGAGTTCTCTCCCCTCATATATTCATGCTATTTTGAGTCAATTTGATCTGAGGATTGTAATGTTTGATCTGAGGATTGAATACTGATTCAGGGGATACTCCTCTGGTAGAAGCTGTCAAAGGGGAAAATGTCAAAATTGTGGAGTTTCTCATCAAACAGGGTGCTAAAATTAGTCTTGCAAATGTTGAGGGATTCACTCCGTTGCACTTTGCAGTTCTAAACAGTCAGTGGTTTTGTAGTTGTAATGCTGTGAAAGACTGTGCTGTTGGTGTTATAAGCTCTAATCCAGTGGTTTGGTTCCAGATAAGATGGAGCTTGTGGAATTGTTGCTGATAGAAGGTGCTGTTGTAGATGCAGATTCTGTAGATGGAACACCTTTGCAGATTGCTGTTTCTCGTGGAAATGTTGAGGCTGCCAAGGGTCTCTTGTCTCGTGGCGCAAATGTGGGCCACGAGATTAATCCCTTTGTCGATGATAGTTATGAATATCTTTATTGTACTCGCTTATGATATAATCTGGTGAGAATGATCCCTTTGCTGCTTTCCATTTTGCAGCCAGCTTATTATTATGCAGTTGCCGACACCCCTCTTGTATGTGCAGTCAAGTCTTGCTCATTTGAATGCCTAAATTTGCTTCTTGAGGTATGTTTTTGTGAAATGGAAATATCTGTCTTGTGTAACTTTCTGTTAGCCATGTCGTTGTTTTGAGATTGGGGGATGTCCGTTGATAAATTATGCACTAAATTTAAAACAAAGGTTTGAAACTAATTTCCCCCCCTCTTTCTCGCTCTCTCTCTCTCTCACATCACATGTGTTGCAGATGGAGAAGAGAAAGAGAATCTGCTAAGGAATACAACCATTCCATCGTAAACCACAGAATGGTAAGCATTTCTTCTTCTTAGTGAGTTGTTCATCTCATCCTTGGCCATGTGTTATGTGATGCGTAGGCCACACAGCTTGATCCATCAAACCCCATGTGGGTATTAAAGCGAAGCTCGTGTGAAGCACGCATGGGTCTACGCAATCATGCTCTGTTTGATGCTCAGAAATGCATTAGACTCAAGCCAGACTTGCCAGTCCCTTACCATGAAGGAGAAATGGCTAATGAGATAGTCAAGGTATTAATGTGATCTTCAAACTACATATCAATTCGTCATCTAACGTTTAATGATTGTGTTTTGTGAAGAAATTCCTCATGGCATGCCTTGCCTTCTCGTTGGATCCTTACAGCATGGAAACCGGTCGTGCATTTAGGTAACTACTCTAATTCTAATGTTTTTACTAAAACAATTCTTGAAACTAATTATGTTTTGGTTTTTGGTGGCAGAGTTAGTTTGTTTGATTACTTTGTTTGGTTGAGTCAGATGAGCAGCCCCGACATATAAATTGAGATTTTGAGTTGTATTCTATTGTAGATTATATTAATAGAAAAGATAATACGCATGATATAGCGTAGTTGGTTGGCAACCCTGAGCTGGCGCTTCTGTGTGATTTTTAATAACCTAAACAGTGACTAATTTTTTTGTGTTCGAATCTTGAAAGTTCTGGCTCATTCACATCGAATCTTGAAAGCTGGGGTTCATGTTCTTTTTTTTGCATTCGAATCACAACATAAACAGATCTTGAAGACTAATTTTTTTGTGTTCGAATCTTGTGTTCGAATCTTGAAAGTTGTGGCTCATGTTTTTTTGTGTGTGTGTGTGTAAGAATCACATCGAATTTTGAAAGATGGGACTCATGTTCTCTTTTAGTGTGTGTTCGAATCACAACCTAAACAGATCTTGAAGACTAATTTTTTTTGTGTTCGAATCTTGAAAGTTGTGGTTCATGTTCTTTTTTTTTTTGTGTTCGAATCACATCGAATCTTGAAAGTTGTGGCTCATGTTCTTTTTTTTTCGAATCACAACCTAAACAGTGACTAATTTTTTTGTGTTCGATTTTTTTGTATTTTTGTGTTTGAATCACAACCTAAAGACTTAATTTTTTTGGGTTCGAATCTTGAATTTTTTGTGTTCGAATCACAATCTAAACAGTGACTAATTTTTTTGTGTTCGAATCTTGAAAGCTGAGGCTTATGTTCTTTTTTTTTGTTCGAATCACAACCTAAACAGTGACTAATTTTTTGTGTTCAAATCTTGAAAGCTGGGGCTCATGTTCTTTATCCATATGCTAAGCAAGAGTAATTTTTTTTACTTTATTACTAGTTAATTTTGTTTACTTCTTCGTTTCATTTGTATAAATATTAAGTAATGATTTTTATAATTTAATTACCCTCTTTAACTCAATATATATACACATGAATATAGTACTTCCTCCGTTCCATTGAAGATGACACACTTCCTTCTCTTTTACTCTACTAGTGTTATCACCCGTGCTATGCACGGGAAATAAAATTTTCAAATAATGAAGATAAATTCTAAGGTAAGTAGATTTTAAAAAGAGGATTAAAAAAAGAGGATAAAGAGAATATTAATGATGTTCATAATTAAGGATATGTGTTAATTACAATAAGTATTCATAACACTATAAACAATTAAAATTATTATAAATAATAACAAAAGAGAAATGTACTTCTCTCAACCCACTTTAAATGAAACATTTCATATTCGGCCAACGTTTTTATACAATTTTAATTTCTGATATGAGTTGAGTAAAATAAAATAAAACAAATGACAAAGAGGAGATGTGCAGTGCGACTATGGATCAAAGAGTATGGATTAGTAAGAATAAGATATAAGATATACAAATAAAAGAAAATGTGCGACTTGTGACTCTTGATACATCAATATACAATTTATGTGAACTGAAGACTGACTTTTTCAAAAATAATCCAACATGAGAGACACATTGACCTTGACTTTTGTTAATCGTCATTATATACGACATGGCCAGAAGGAAATATTCGTCGTTGAAATTTGAATGGCAACCTTGGATCAAATAATATTAACAATTATAAAATAAAAATAAAATACAAAAGAAAAGAAAAAATAAAAAATAAAATAACATTTCGAGCCAATCCAGTGATGATCATAGTTATCCAAATATACATGTAATTTTTATATCACAAAAATTTCTGACACTTGTATGGTAAAAAGAAATTATAGTATTTGCATACTTGCATACCCAATTACATAAAAAAATGATTAAATATTTAGTTAAGCTTATATGCCAATGCATAAAAAAGGATTTTGGCAAGTCTTTCGTTAAAAAATGACATTTAAATATGCATTTACAAAGTTAATGATATTCAAAATAAAGAGTGAAAAAAATTTACCGTCGTCTCAATTTAAAGTTGACGAAACGAAATTACTCCCATCACTCATTCACAATATTATGAATTTTGTTCACCATGAACAACATCACTTATAAGAATACGACTTTCAACGGATTTATCCACATCTGTTAAAAAAAATACTTATATGCATTTTAAATTACATAAACAGAAAAATTATATGATTAAAAATTTAGTTAACGAACTTATATTTCAACATAGTATAAAAATGTGTTGAAGATAAAAGTCTTTCATGAAAAAGTTCCATTCCTAATGCATTTACATATATACTGGAGTACAAAGGATAACAATTCACACTTTTTAACATATTACTATAACAATAATAAAAATCAAAAGATAATAAAACGTAACATAGCCATGTAGGTTTTTTCCATCACCCAATTATAAAAATGAGTAAATAATACGTTGCATACCCATGTTGATTTTTTCATCACCAGAATGCCCAATTATATTGCTCCCTCCCTCTCATAGTAGATATCACACTTTATCTTTTAATTTGCCCCACAAAAGATGTCACACATTCTCACATTAATATAAATAGTATAATATTTTCTCTTGAAAGATTGAGGGAGTACTATAAAATTGAGAAAGGCGGCCGAAAAGGTCCTAACATCAACATGTACTACAATATGGTGGAAGAAAGGAGGCTTGTGCTACAAAATTTGAGAGGCTATGCAAAACATAAAATTGGATTAGATACTGGCCAAAGGGTTTTATTTAAGGTAACCATATTTTATAGCCATCATTTTAGATTGCAAAAAAACTAAACATGAAAAAAATGCACCAGCTTAATCAACATTGTACTTACATAGTTTTAGTTACTAATGCACAAATTTTGACAGAATTTGTTATATGAAGTGTTAGATAGAGTTTTTTTTTTTTTTTTTTTCCATGAAAACGCCTTCATGGCGGAGGGTTAGGCAGACCCTCAACCTGTACATATCCACAAACATAGAGGTTACAAATTAGCCCAAAAGTGGCGGGAGGTACAAAAGACTAATTACGCTAAAGAGTAGATAGGGGACAAGCCTACTGAGTAGGGATCGATACCCACATACTCTAAGGTAAGATGAAACTAATCATTAAGACTGTGGACGAACTCAGGTCTCTGTATCTTCAAAACTGACGTAAGGCACTCCACGTTGTTCGAGACAGATGATGGCTCTAAGAAGCCTAGAGATGGAGCCAACTTCCAATCTACGAAAAAAGCTTGGGGTATCGCTCAACGAGGCGAGGTGGGCTGCGGCCGTGTTGCCTTCCTTTGGAATGGTGGTAAATTTGGACGAACACGATCGACGGAAGAGGGTGATGCTTGCCAGGATGTGTCTTGTGTGGGCTGGGCCCTTATTCGTCGAGTTGATGAGGGCAGTAGCTTGCAAGGCGTCCGATTCCACCCAGATGCTATCTCCCAATTCTTTTGCAATTGTTAGACCCCGTTGAATAGTTAAGAGGTCAGCTTCTAATCCAGACTTGGCCGTTAGGGGTGTGGAGAAAGCTGTTAAGAATTCTCCTTGATGGCCCCTGACGATGCCTCCCCCACATGCCCATCCTGAGTTCATTTTGTATGACCCCTTCGTGTTTAACTTTATCCATGGAGGTCAGGAGGGTTCCATTTGATTTGCTTGGGCGGCCGAACTGAAAGTTGTCCCCTGATCTGGTTTGGAATCGGGAAGGCCAAGATGACTCCTTTCCATTGTTTGGGACCGATGCGTCCGTTGCTGATGAGGTTTCGGACGTGCATTTGAACTTGCCACATCACGTTTTGAGGCTTGAAGAGGACCTCTTTGTGACGGCATCTGCAAATTTTCGATCCCAGATTGATGTTGGGAGGAAATCCCCCAGATCCCTGAGTCCCTCTCTGTTCACTCGTCCCCCAAAACCCCCCAAAGTTGTTCTCTAGCGACTTTAAAGGGGTCCACTTGTTGGGCCTAGCTTTGGGAAAATATGAAGAGGAATGGCCTCGAGGGTAATTTTTAAAAAAGTGAGCCTCCGAAGGAAAAATGTCTATGGGCCCATCCACCTCCCCGCAATCTTTCCCCAAAAAATGAACATGTCGTCCCTTTGTGTCCTCGTTCGGGACACCCAAATAGAGGAATGGGAAAGTACCTTCAAAGCCGCCTTCATTTTGGATTGAGGGCCCCAAAACCTTCAGATCGGCAATGTGGTTACTTTTATCGAGTTGATCCGCCCCGGGCCTTTGTTGTTGAGACTCGCCCCGGGAGCCGCATTGCGTTCGCATTGGCCCAGTAAAAAAAGGATATCGTCGGGATAGGCAAAGGGGGCAATTTCCTCACATCCCCCGTGGATTTGAATGCCGCTCCTTTTTTTCCCCAAAAATGAGGTTTTCGAGCGATCTTAAGGATACTCAGGGTGGAACAAAGGGGAGGAGATGGATCCCTTTGATCCTCGGGTCTTTTAAGAAACCCCAGAGGGACCCCATTGATTAAGATAGAGAACCAACACGATCATACATCTCTCAATTGATTGATCCAAATCGGGGGAAACCCCCTTTCCCGAGAACTTTAAGAGAAAGCATTGAACCCGATCATATGCTTTTGGGCCATGTCGTTAACCCAAAATTTGGGGGGGGGTAGCTTGGAAACTCTGGAACATTTCCCTTTTTAAAAAGACTTTTCATGGAGCTCTACCTTTTTACGAACCCCTTTTATTGGAGAGGCGAGGGAGAAAGGGGGAGTCGCGGTGATTATCTTAGGTGATCTTGTTCCACTTCGGTTTAGGAAGTCCGCCCCTGTTTCGGGGGCTTTTTTTTTGGGGGGAAGGGGCGCCGGGTTGGTGGCTTTGAGGAAGATATGCTCCCAAAAACTGCGCCTTCGACCACATCGGCCAACCGGCCGGATGATTGGAAGAAAATGGTGGGGAACCCGTCCCGGGGGTGCTTCTCGGAAATATCGAACACCCGATTTTGTCTCCCGGGGGCTCGTGAGTTATCCCTCGGTTTACTCGAATGGCATGAATATGGAGACGAGTTCTTTTTTGCTTTACCCAGCTTTGGTAGAACTTGGTGTTCTTGTCCCCATCCGATAGCCATCTAAGTGCAGCCTTTTGTTTCCAGAAATCATCCTCCATTTTGAGAAGGAGGATGTATTGCGCAATGTGTTTGTTGATGGTAAGGTTCAGGAGAGGGGTCCCGAACATGGCTGGGCGGAGAGACCTCCCCCTGGGGGATTTGCATGGAGATTCCCC